>NC_060187.1:84068478-84276260 GCF_021184085.1 Oncorhynchus gorbuscha
CCCAGACAAAGGGGAGAGAGAGGCAGGGGACTCCCAGACAAAGGGGAGAGAGAGGCAGGGGACTCCCAGACAAATGGGAGAGAGAGGCAGGGGACTCCCAGACAAAGGGGAGAGAGAGGCAGGGGACTCCCAGACAAAGGGGAGAGAGAGGCAGGGGACTCCCAGACAAAGGGGAGAGAGGCAGGGGACTCCCAGACAAAGGGGAGAGAGAGGCAGGGGACTCCCAGACAAAGGGGAGAGAAAGGCAGTGGACTCCCAGACAAAGGGGAGAGAGAGGAAGGGACTCCCAGACAAAGGGGAGAGAAAAGCAGTGGACTCCCAGACAAAGGGGAGAGAGAGGCAGGGGACTCCCAGACAAAGGGGAGAGAAAGGCAGTGGACTCCCAGACAAAGGGAAGAGAGAGGCAGGGGACTCCCAGACAAAGGGGAGAGAGAGGCAGGGGACTCCCAGACAAATGGAAGAGAGAGGCAGGGGACTCCCAGACAAGGGGAAGAGAGAGGCAGGGGACTCCCAGACAAAGGGGAGAGAGAGGCAGGGGACTCCCAGACAAATGGAAGAGAGAGGCAGGGGACTCCCAGACAAAGGGGAGAGAGAGGCAGGGGACTCCCAGACAAATGGAAGAGAGAGGCAGGGGACTCCCAGACAAAGGGAAGAGAGAGGCAGGGGACTCCCAGACAAAGGGGAGAGAGAGGCAGGGGACTCCCAGACAAAGGGGAGAGAAAGGCAGTGGACTCCCAGACAAAGGGGAGAGAGAGGAAGGGACTCCCAGACAAAGGGGAGAGAAAAGCAGTGGACTCCCAGACAAAGGGGAGAGAGAGGCAGGGGACTCCCAGACAAAGGGGAGAGAAAGGCAGTGGACTCCCAGACAAAGGGAAGAGAGAGGCAGGGGACTCCCAGACAAAGGGGAGAGAGAGGCAGGGGACTCCCAGACAAATGGAAGAGAGAGGCAGGGGACTCCCAGACAAGGGGAAGAGAGAGGCAGGGGACTCCCAGACAAAGGGGAGAGAGAGGCAGGGGACTCCCAGACAAATGGAAGAGAGAGGCAGGGGACTCCCAGACAAAGGGAAGAGAGAGGCAGGGGACTCCCAGACAAAGGGGAGAGAGAGGCAGGGGACTCCCAGACAAATGGAAGAGAGAGGCAGGGGACTCCCAGACAAAGGGGAGAGAGAGGCAGGGGACTCCCAAACAAAGGGGAGAGAGAGGCAGGGGACTCCCAGACAAAGGGGAGAGAGAGGCAGGGGACTCCCAGACAAAGGGGAGAGAGAGGCAGGGGACTCCCAGACAAAGGGGAGAGAGAGGCAGGGGACTCCCAGACAAAGGGGAGAGAGAGGCAAGGGACTCATCGAGGAAGGGAGGCCTGATGGAAAGAACGAGGGTGGAGGGAGGGGACTAAAAGAGAGCAGGAGGCTAAAGCACAGTCCCCAATCACCTATCACCACACTCCCACCAGAATCAATCCTTTCTGATTCGGCCCACCATTTTAGCTGCGAACTGCTCTGAATGGGGCCTTGAATTCCAGCTGGAATTACTGCCTACTTATATAATGTCTATGGTGTGAATGGGGAAACTTTTTGGACTCTGTAGAGCGCTTAACACACAGTAGAATAACACATCTTTCCCCACTGAGCAGTCAGGAATACAGGGAGTCTTCAGAAGGGGATGTTTATGCTGCTGTATAAACCAGGCCTCTGTGTCCGTGTGTGTTTATGCTGCTGTATAAACCAGGATACTCTTCTCACGCACCATATTGGTTGAAAAATAGTTACCGGCAGTATAATAGGCCTGTAGTATTTTATGGTATCATTTATGTGTCCAGTAATAGTATTAGTTGGTGACCTGCTTGAATGTTCACACCTACATGTTTATGTTCTAAGTCTCACTGCTGTTGTTGTTTGTCTGTTCAGAAACCCCACATCAACAGCTACTCAGACCACGGCCACAAGCCTGATGTCATCAAAGGAAACATAGAGTTTAACAACATCCATTTCACCTACCCCTCACGACCCAACGTCAAAGTATGTGCTGCCTTCTTTACGTGTGTGTTGATGTCCAGTAGATGTTTGTAGATGTTAAACGGTGTGTTTCTGTGTGTGTCTCTTTGTAGGTGTTGAATGGAATGTCTCTGAGTGTGCGTAGTGGCCAGACCATAGCTCTGGTAGGCAGTAGTGGCTGTGGGAAAAGCACCACCGTTCAGCTGCTGCAGCGGTTCTATGATCCACAAGATGGATCAGTGAGTATCACGGAACACACACACACACACACACACACACACACACACACACACACACACACACACACACACACACACACACACACACACACACACACACACACACACACACACACACACACACACACACACGCACGCACGCACACACACACACACACACAGTATCTGTTCTGTAACTATGCCCTCTGTGTTCTGTAGGTGTGTGTAGATGGTCATGACGTGCGCTCACTGAACGTGCGCTTCCTGAGAGAGATGATTGGCGTTGTCAGTCAGGAGCCCATCCTGTTTGCTACCACCATCGCTGAGAACATCCGCTACGGACGACCTGACGTCACACATCAGGAGATAGAACAGGCTGCTAGGGAGGCCAACGCCTACGACTTCATCATGACACTACCTGATGTACGTTACTGTGTCTGTCTGTGTATATTACTGTGTCTGTCTGTCTGTGGTGTGTGTGTGTCTGTCTGTGGTGTGTGTGTGTGTGTGTGTGTGTGTGTGTGTGTGTGTGTGTGTGTGTGTGTGTGTGTGTGTGTGTGTGTGTGTGTGTGTGTGTGTGTGTGTGTGTGTGTGTGTGTGTGTGTGTGTGTGTGTGTGTGTGTGTGTGTGTGTGTGTGTGTGTGTGTGTGTGTGGTAGAAGTAGTAGTAGTAGTAGTGGTAGTACTATAACTAATGCTAGATAATGATTGATTACAGTATGTTGATAATATTGTTTCTGTTGAGCAGAAATTTGAGACTCTAGTTGGAGACAGAGGAACCCAGATGAGTGGAGGACAGAAACAGAGGATTGCTATCGCACGCGCTCTCGTACGCAACCCCAAGATCCTCTTGTTGGATGAGGCTACCTCAGCCCTCGATGCCGAGAGTGAGACCATCGTACAGGCTGCTTTGGACAAGGTAGAGGACACACAGACAGACACACACACACATGCACCATTTGCACCAGTTTATCAACATCTACTAAACATGGCTATGCCCCTCTCTTCCCTCCCCCTTTCCCCTCCTCCCTCCCCCTCCAGGTGAGACAGGGTCGTACTACCATCGTGGTGGCCCATCGTCTGTCTACTATCCGTAATGCTGATGTCATCGCAGGCTTCCAGAAGGGAGAGATTGTAGAGCTGGGAACACACAGCCAACTGATGGAAAAAGAAGGAGTCTACCACACACTGGTCACCATGCAGGTAACACACACACACACACACACCCTCCTCACACCCTCTTCACACATCTTGCATCTACGTCACCATTTAGGTAACAGCGTTATCAAAACAGTGTCACACACACGCCACATAACAAACAAATACACACATTTGACTCTATATTCTATTCGGTTGTGTTCTTCCAGACGTTTAAGAGTCCTGAGGAGGGCGAGGAGGCTGTGGAGGAGCAGGTTCTGGAGGAGAAGAGTCCGTCAGTGATGCCGTTTTCAGAGACCACCCTCATCAGGAGGAAATCTACCAAGGGATCGTCCTTCATCGGCTCAGAGAAAGGAGACCAGGACAAGACAGAGGTGGAAGAAGAGGTAAGGCTATGGAGCTAGAGATACTAACTGGAAGGGATATTCCCATTTTAATCCAGGATCAGTGGTGGACACACTGTGGGACATAATTGGTGTACCATTTGGACTGTTTCTGATGATTTCCCTCTCTCTTCTCTCTCCTTCCTTTCTCTCTTCTCTCTCCTTCCTTTATCTGTCTTCTCTCTCTATTTCTCTCTCCTTCCTTTCTTACTCTATCTTCTCTCACTCTCTTTCTCTCTCTCTTCTCTCTCCTTCCTTTCTCTCTTCTCTCTCCTTCCTTTATCTGTCTTCTCTCTCTATTTCTCTCTCCTTCCTTTCTTACTCTATCTTCTCTCTCTCTCCTTCCTCTCACTCTCTTTCTCTCTCTCTCTCTTCCTTCCTTTCTCTCTTCTTCCTCTCTCTCTATCTCCCCAGGATGAGGAGATTCCTCCTGTGTCGTTTCTGAAGGTGTTGAAGCTGAACCTTCCTGAGTGGCCCTATATGGTGGTTGGTGTGATCTGTGCCACTATCAACGGGGGCATGCAGCCTTTCTTCGCTGTCATCTTCTCTAAAATCATCGCTGTATGTTAAATATCAGTTAATACCAGATATCATCATTCTATGTTTACTCATTTATTTCAGTTTATTCATCTTCTCATTACTGAAAGTTGAATTAGTCATATTCCATCAAATAGCATCACCTCAGATGATCATGTTAGTGTTGTTGTCATGTTTCAGGTGTTTGCAGAGCAAGACCAGGAACTAGTTAGACAACGCTCCTCATTCTACTCTATCATGTTCGCCCTCATTGGAGTCGTCTCCTTCATAACCATGTTCCTGCAGGTATGCACACACCTCACCTAATGAAAAATAATATGACGAATGAGCGACAGAATGTGGGAGGGGCTTAGGTTTGTATCTATCCTACAGCAGGCCAGTGGTCCCTAATGTATTTCTATTGATCAACAGCATCTTGAAGTTTTACTTACTATGACTGTGATACGTGGTTGTCTTCTCTCCAGGGATTCTGTTTTGGGAAGGCCGGTGAGATTCTGACCATGAAGCTGAGACTGATGGCCTTTAAAGCCATGATGAAACAGGCAAGACAGTTTATTTAGGCTTATAGAGTGTTTAATAAAGGTGTTTATTTAGGCCTATATAGTGTTTATTAAAGGTAAGACAGTTTATTTAGGCCTATAGAGTGTTTATTAAAAGTGTTTATTTAGGCCTATATAGTGTTTATTAAAGGTAAGACAGTTTATTTAGGCCTATATAGTGTTTAATAAAGTTAAGACAGTTTATTTAGGCCTATATAGTGTTTATTAAAGGTAAGACAGTTTATTTAGGCTTATAGAGTGTTTAATAAAGGTAAGACAGTTTATTTAGGCTTATAGAGTGTTTAATAAAGGCAAGACAGTTTATTTAGGCTTATAGAGTGTTTAATAAAGGTGTTTATTTAGGCCTATATAGTGTTTATTAAAGGCAAGACAGTTTATTTAGGCCTATATAGTGTTTATTAAAGGCAAGACAGTTTACTTAGGCCTATATAGTGTTTATTAAAGGTAAGACAGTTTATTTAGGCTTATAGAGTGTTTAATAAAGGTGTTTATTTAGGCCTATATAGTGTTTATTAAAGGCAAGACAGTTTATTTAGGCCTATATAGTGTTTATTAAAGGCAAGACAGTTTATTTAGGCCTATATAGTGTTTATTAAAGGTAAGACAGTTTATTTAGGCTTATAGAGTGTTTAATAAAGGTGTTTATTTAGGCTTATAGGGTGTTTAATAAAGGCAAGACAGTTTATTTAGGCCCATATAGTGTTTGTTAAAGGTAAGACAGTTTATTTATGCTTATATGGTGTTTAATAAAGTGTTTATTAAAGGTAAGACAGTTTATTTATGCTTATATGGTGTTTAATAAAGTGTTTATTAAAGGTAAGACAGTTTATTTAGGCTTACATGGTGTTTAATAAAGGTAAGATAGTTTATTTAGGCCTATAGAGTGTTTAATAAAGGTGTTTATTTAGGCCTATAGAGTGTTTATTAAAGGTAAGACAGTTTATTTAGGCCTATATAGTGTTTATTAAAGGTAAGACAGTTTATTTAGGCCTATATAGTGTTTAATAAAGGTAAGACAGTTTATTTAGGCCTATATAGTGTTTATTAAAGGCAAGACAGTTTATTTAGGCCTATATAGTGTTTATTAAAGGTAAGACAGTTTATTTAGGCCTATAGAGTGTTTATTAAAGGCAAGACAGTTTATTTAGGCCTATAGAGTGTTTAATAAAGCTGTTTATTTAGGCCTATAGAGTGTTTATTAAAGGTAAGACAGTTTATTTAGGCCTATATAGTGTTTATTAAAGGTAAGACAGTTTATTTAGGCCTATAGAGTGTTTATTAAAGGTAAGACAGTTTATTTAGGCCTATAGAGTGTTTATTAAAGGTAAGACAGTTTATTTAGGCCTATAGAGTGTTTATTAAAGGTAAGACAGTTTATTTAGGCTTATATGGTGTTTATTAAAGGTAAGATAGTTTATTTAGGCCTATAGAGTGTTTAATAAAGTTTATTTAGGCCTATATAGTGTTTATTAAAGGTAAGACAGTTTATTTAGGCCTATATAGTGTTTAATAAAGGTAAGATAGTTTATTTAGGCCTATAGAGTGTTTAATAAAGGTAAGACAGTTTATTTAGGCCTATAAAGTGTTTATAATAAAGGTAAGACAGTTTATTTAGGCCTATAGAGTGTTTATTAAAGGTAAGACAGTTTATTTAGGCCTATAGAGTGTTTATTAAAGGTAAGACAGTTTATTTAGGCCTATATAGTGTTTATTAGTTTATTTAGGTAAGATAGTTTATTTAGGCCTATACAGAGTGTTTAATAAAGGTGTTTATTTAGGCCTATATAGTGTTTAATAAAGGTAAGACAGTTTATTTAGGCCTAGTGTTTCAGGATGGTATTTAGTTTAGGGTGTTTTGGTGGTTTAAGACAGTTTATTTAGAGTGTTTAATAAATTTCCCTATAGTGTTTATTAAAGGTAAGGCTGTTTATTTAGGCCATAAGTGTTTATTTTAAAGGTGGGGTTTATTTAGGCCTTCCTGTTTGGCCCTAAGACAGTAAAGGTATTTCGGATGGTGTTTAATAAAGGTAAGATAGTCCAGTTTATTGTTTCCTAAAGGTCTCAGCCTAAGACAGTATTTATATTTAGGCCTGATTTTAGTAGTTTATTTTATAGTGTGGGGGCTAAAGGTAAGACAGTTTATTTAGGCTGATGAGTGTTTAATAAAGGTCCTAGTTTATTTAGGCCTGTGTAAATCTAAGTGTAAGACAGTTTATTTAGGCTCTAATTTTAATAAAGGTTTAAGACTATTTCTATATAGTGTTTAATTGTTTAATCTCGGTAAGACAGGACCTGAGCCCTAGAACCATGCCCCAGGACTACCTGACATGATAAACTGTTTATTAAAGGTCCCCAGTTCCACCTGGCCATGCTGCAGTTTATTTAGGCTTATAGAGTGTTTAATCCAGTTTTCAACTGGCCTGGGCCCTTATATGGTGTTTAATAAAGTGTTTATTGGGACCATGGTGTTTAATAAAGGTAAGATAGTTTATTTAGGCCTATAGAGTGTTTAATAAAGGTGTTTATTTAGGCCTATAGAGTGTTTATTAAAGGTAAGACAGTTTATTTAGGCCAGTGTTTTTATTAAAGGTAAGACAGTTTATTTAGGCCTTACTACAGAGTGTTTAATAGTGTTTATAAAGGTCAAGACAGTTTATTTAGGCCATTTAGGTGAACATTAAAGGAACAGTTTATTTAGGCCACGTTCTGTTATAAGGTCCAGACAGTTTATTTAGGCCTAGAAGAGGACTGGCCACCCCACAGTTTATTTGCCTTAGGCCTCTAATTCTCTCTTTCTTTTATCTTCTATAGAGTGTTTAATAAAGGAGGACCTAGTGAGTTTATTTAGGACCAGTTTATTTAGGCCCCAGTGATTAGGTGACATGATGGCTCCTTGAGTGTCCCCAGTCCAGTTTATTTGTGCTGCTGCTAAAGTTTCAAGATGTTTATTTAGGCCTATAGAGATGTTTATTATTATTTTAGGCCATGCTGGTCATTTATGAACATTTTAACATCTTGGTCATTTTCTGTTATAATTCTATTTAGGCACATGGTGTTTATTAAAGGTAAGATAGTTTAGCCAGAGGTGTTTTTTAAGAGGACAGTTTATTTAGGCCACCCCACATAGCCCGTTTTCCTCTCTAGTTTATTAAAGGTAAGTTTCTTCCTAAGACAGTTTATTTAGGCCTATAGTGTTTTTAAAAGGTAAGTTTATTTTATGGTTTAATAAAGGTAAGACAGTTTAGGGAGTTTTTCCTAGCCACCGTGCTTTTACACCTGCATTGTTTGCTGTTTTTGGGGTTTTAGGCTGGGTTTCTGTACAGCAGTTTTTGAGATATCAGCTGATGTACGTTTATTTAGGGCTATATAAATAAATTTGATTTGATTTGATTTGATATAGTGTTTAATAAAGGTAAGATAGTTTATTTAGGCCTACAGAGTGTTTAATAAAGGTGTTTATTTAGGCTTATATGGTGTTTAATAAAGGTAAGATAGTTTATTTAGGCCTACAGAGTGTTTAATAAAGGTGTTTATTTAGGCTTATAGAGTGTTTAATAAAGGTAAGACAGTTTATTTAGGCCTATATAGTGTTTATTAAAGGTAAGACAGTTTATTTAGGCCTATAGAGTGTTTAATAAAGGTGTTTATTTAGGCCTATAGAGTGTTTATTAAAGGTAAGACAGTTTATTTAGGCCTATATAGTGTTTATTAAAGGTAAGATAGTTTATTTAGGCCTATAGAGTGTTTAATAAAGGTGTTTATTTAGGCCTATATAGTGTTTATTAAAGGTAAGACAGTTTATTTAGGCCAATATAGTGTGTATTAAAGGTAGGACAGTTTATTTAGGCCTATAGAGTGTTTATTAAAGGTAAGACAGTTTATTTAGGCTTATATGGTGTTTAATAAAGGTAAGATAGTTTATTTACATTTACATTTAGGCCTACAGAGTGTTTAATAAAGGTGTTTATTTAGGCTTATAGAGTGTTTAATAAAGGTAAGACAGTTTATTTAGGCTGAGAGTGTTTAATAAAGGTAAGACAGTTTATTTAGGCCTATATAGTGTTTATTAAAGGTAAGACAGTTTATTTAGGCCTATATAGTGTTTATTAAAGGTAAGACAGTTTATTTAGGCTTATATGGTGTTTAATAAAGGTAAGATAGTTTATTTAGGCCTACAGAGTGTTTAATAAAGGTGTTTATTTAGGCTTATAGGTGTTTAATAAAGGTAAGACAGTTTATTTAGGCCAGTTTATTTAGGCCTATATAGTGAGTGTTTATTAAAGGTAAGACAGTTTATTTAGGCCTATAGAGTGTTTAATAGGTGTTTATTTAGGCCTATAGAGTGTTTATTAAAGGTAAGACAGTTTATTTAGGCCTATAAGTGTTTATTAAAGGTAAGACAGTTTATTTAGGCCTATAGAGTGTTTAATAAAGGTGTTTATTTAGGCCTATATAGTGTTTATTAAAGTTAAGACAGTTTATTTAGGCCTATAGAGTGTTTATTAAAGGTAAGACAGTTTATTTAGGCCTATAGAGTGTTTATTAAAGGTAAGACAGTTTATTTAGGCTTATATGGTGTTTAATAAAGGTAAGATAGTTTATTTAGGCCTACAGAGTGTTTAATAAAGGTGTTTATTTAGGCTTATACAGTGTTTAATATAAGACAGTTTATTTAGGCTGAGAGTGTTTAATAAAGGTAAGACAGTTTATTTAGGCTTATGGAGTGTTTAATAAAGGTAAGACAGTTTATTTAGGCTTATAGAGTGTTTCATAAAGGTTAGACTGTTTATGTTGGCCTATATAGTGTTTATTAAAGGTAAGACAGTTTATTTAGTCTTATATATGGAGTGTTTATAAAGGCTCAAATAGGTTATAGAGACAATTTGAACATGTAACTCTCTTCGTTCCCCTGTAGGAGTTGGGCTGGTATGACAGTCACAAGAACAGTGTTGGAGCTCTCACCACTAGACTGGCTACAGATGCAGCACAAGTACAGGGGGTAAGTAGTAAGTACACACATGAACACAACACAGACACACACACACTAACCCTCTCTCCCTCCCTCTCCAGGCTACAGGAGTGCGCTTGGCCACTCTGGCCCAGAACGTGGCTAACCTGGGCACCAGTCTGATCATCTCATTTGTGTACGGCTGGCAGCTGACTCTTCTCATCCTGTGTGTGGTACCTGTCATGGCTGTAGCTGGAGGCATACAGATGAAGATGCTCTCTGGTCACGCTGTCAAAGACAAGAAAGAGCTAGAACAGGCTGGCAAGGTACACAACCACTCACACACACAGTCTTATTAACTCTCTTCATAGCTCCCAAAATTTGCAACAGTGAATATCTATATGTTCTTCTCTCGAGTCTAACCAGTGTGTGTGTGTCAGATTGCCACAGAGGCCATAGAGAACATCCGTACGGTGGCATCTCTCACCAGAGAGCAGAAGTTTGAGTCTCTGTACCAGGAGAACCTCATAGTGCCTTTCAAGTACGTGTGCTACAAAGTTTACAATTTCCATTATAAAAAGTCCTAGTCAATGCTGTTTTTAATGTGTCAACAGTGTCAGTCTTGTAAATGTACTATATTACTTTTGTTTATGTAATCACCCCTCTCTTTAATCTCTCTCTCTCTCTCTTCCTCTGTAGGAACTCTCAGAAGAAGGCCCATGTGTATGGCATCACATTCTCCTTCTCTCAGGCCATGATCTACTTTGCCTATGCAGGCTGCTTCCGCTTCGGAGCCTGGCTCATAGAAGAAGGCATCATGACCTTTGAAAATGTCTTCCTGTGAGTACAGCAGCTACCTTTGATTGGGTTAATTCAGTCATGTGTCCATGTTCACAACTGTCCTTATAGCCTTTTCCTGTGTGACTATAAGGCCATGTTGGAACGACTCAATTGCTTCCCTAATATGGGTTCTTGGTGGACACAGGAACAGTAGTGTGCCGATTTGTGTATACATTGTACAATACAGCTCAGGTACAGTAGTGGAGGTTGTGTGTGTACATTGTACAGCTCAGGTATAGTAGAACACACCCCGGCCCAGGTCATCTAGGCCTGACAGGAAGGTCCAGTATTACAGTGGTCAAAGGTGGCTGTGGTTAATCATTACCTAACTGGGAAGTGTGTTGGAGGTCAACGCTGATCTAGGGACTCATCACCGTAGCAACAATGGCCATATAGCCATGACATGTCTAATATGTGAAATGGATGTTATAGAATAGATATCACGACTAAAGGCTTAGATAACATTTTATTTGAAAAGGTGTACATAAGTCAGTCATAACACTGTCATAACAGCAACATAACGTCTGTCATAAACAGATGTTACTATTGTCATTAAAGCGGCAATATGCAACTTTTTTGCCGACCCAACCAGATCTGTCATTCTCATTGAAAGCAAGTCTAAGAAGCGGTTAGTATGTTCTATTTTCTCTATTTCTATGCATTCATTTTTTTAAAGTTGAGTTTTTGCGTCTTTTACTTTATTTTTTTTTACACCAGCTTCAAACACCTGAAAATACCATATTTTGGGTTATTGAAAATATATTTCACAGCGGTTTAGATCGTACAATGATTCTCTTCTGCTTGTTTTGTCACATAAACTAAAATTAGACAAACTATTAGAATTTTAGCAACCAGGAAATGGCAGAGCAATTTCCTACATATTGCACCTTTAAGTGTCATGCGGTTGTATTGTCACTTTCAATGTGAAGTTAAAATTTCTCTGGCATGACTTCAAGATAATTTAATTTGAACCTAAATGAGACTTTAGCGAGCTTGATACAATAGAATCCGAGCTTGATACACTGTTTTAGCATTTGTGACGCAAAACCAATGCTAATTATTTCGTGCTTCATGTCCAAATCATAGCATCTTAAATGGATTGTGTAACTCGATGCAGTTATTTATCGCTTTTCATTACAGTGTTATCTCAAAGCTCTACATGGGCAAATCATTTGAATCAAGGCAGGAAATAGCAAAAGTAGGTGTCAGGATTTGGCCAGGGTTGTTCCGGTTTTTGGTCACTAGATGCCTCCATTGTGCCTTTTGACCTTTTGTTTTCCCTTGATCCCCATTATTATTTGCACCTGTGCCTCGTTTCCCCTGATTGTATTTAAACCCTTTGTTTTCCTCTGTTCTTTGCTCTGTGTTTGTATGTTAGCACCCAGCCCTAGTACTCTGTGAACTCTTGTTGATCCCGGTGGACTCTGTTGTGGAATTCTGTTTTTTGTTCTTGTTTGTTTGTTTTTGAGTATCTTTTGAGGCTTTTTGTGCTTTACCTTCCACCTTGTGGATTTAACTTTTTTTGTCTTGAAGGATTACCTTTGTTCTTGTGGAATTCCTTTTGAGGTTGTGGAGTTACATGTTTTCCTGAAGAACTTCACGTTTTACTTCATTAAATACACCGTCTCAAGTACTGCTGTGTCTGCCTCATCTTCTGGGTTCTGCCGACTATTCGTGGCTCAGTTGGTTAAGTGACTGTTTCTCACTCCGGAGACCCGGGTTCGTAACCGGGTCCTGACAGAAACACAGAGCCAAAAATGAACCCAGAGGCAGCCAGTTCCCAGGACCTTGTTGCCATGCTGTCCCACCACCAGGAGACTGTCCAACGCCACGAGGTGGTGTGCTTGTAAAGGGTTGATCCAAGTGCTTGTAAAGGGTTTCTCACCCAATGTTCTCTCTCCTTCGAGCTGCAACCCTCGTCGTTCCCCACCGACCGGTCTAAGATCGCATATATCATCAACCTGCTGTCGGAACAAGCCCTTGCCTGGGCTACTGCTGTGTGGGATGCCCATAGTTCCTGCTGTGCTAGCTACTCTGCCTTTGCTGAGGAATTCAAACAAGTGTTTCAAGGCCCAAGCAGTGGTCCTGACTCAGCCAAACAGCTCCTGACTCTCTACCAAGGTCGGCGCAGCGTGACGGACTATGCCATCCAGTTCCGCACGGTGACAGCAGCGAGTGGCTGGAACAACGAGGCGCTCACGGTGTGCTTTCTGAAAGGCCTTTCCGACACTATACAAGATGAACTGGCCACTCGGGGACCACCGGACAATCTCGAGTCCCTGATCAAGTTGGCCTCACGCATTGACCAGCGTCTGAGAGAGAGAGACCTCAACCGTAGACCTCTAGCCCCTATCAGTCCCAGCTCCGAGTCCCCACCTTTATCCTCGCTGGCTCCACCGGAACCCATGCAGATTGGACGCATCTCCCAGGCTGAGAGAGACCGCGGGGGCGACGCTGTCTATATTGCGGCAAACCGGGCCATTTCCGTTCCACGTGTCCCGGGCTCCAGGGAAACGCTCTGTCCCGTACAGACCGGGGGGAACTGTAACGGGAAACATAACCTCCTCCCATCCGTCCAACTCCCGTCTGCTCATTCCAGTCACCCTTTCCTGGAACAACCACAAGCTTCACCTTCAAGCCTTGGTAGACTCTGGAGCCGCAGGTAACTTCATGGATGGTGTCTGGGCGAAGGAGAATGGCGTTCCCTCTGAACCTCTAAGTGACCCCATGAGGGTTACTACATTGGATGGAAGCCCTTTGGGATCTGGACTTGTCACTCATGTCACTACCTCCTTGCGACTTTCAGTTTCACAACACCAGGAATTGATGAACTTTCATTTGATCTCCTGTTCCGAGTTCCCTCTCGTCCTTGGATACCCCTGGCTTCACAGCCATAACCCTCACATCGACTGGTCTGTGGGCACTATCAAGCAGTGGGGTCCTACGTGCCAAGCTACTTGTATTTTCCCGAATTCCCCGAGTTCTACTCCAGAGTCTTTAGAATCCATCAACCTGACCCGAGTTCCCGAGTGTTACCATGACCTCAAACTGGTATTTAGCAAACAGAGGGCCACCATGCTACCACCCCATAGACCTTATGATTGCCCCATCGAACTGTTTCCGGGCACTTGCCCCCCCAGGGGTCGGATCTTTTCCCTATCTCCACCCGAACGAGCTGCTATGGATACCTACATCAAGGACGCTCTGGAGGCAGGCCTCATGCGTCCATCCACCTCCCC
This sequence comes from Oncorhynchus gorbuscha, assembly GCF_021184085.1. NCBI lineage: Eukaryota > Metazoa > Chordata > Actinopteri > Salmoniformes > Salmonidae > Oncorhynchus > Oncorhynchus gorbuscha. The sequence continues at coordinate 84,082,352 of NC_060187.1, forward strand.
GGCGGGAGCAGGGTTTTTCTTTGTGGCCAAGAAAGACGGTGGATTACGTCCTTGCATCGACTACCGGGGACTCAATGTGTAAACCGTCCGTAACCGTTACCCGCTACCCCTTATGGCCACAGCCTTCGAGCTGCTCCAGGAAGCAGTTGTTTTCACTAAGCTTGACCTGCGGAACGCATACCATCTTGTGCGGACCAACCTGGTGACGAGTGGAAGACCGCTTTCAACACGCCTACTGGTCACTATGAATACTTGGTGATGCCCTTCGGCCTGACCAACGCCCCAGCGGTGTTCCAAGCGCTCATAAACGATGTGCTTAGGGATATGCTTTACATATTTGTGTTCGTTTACTTGGATGACATCCTCATCTTTTCGAGCTCTCTTCAAGACCACACTAAGCATGTCAGACAAGTACTCAAAGCCTCCTAGACAGCCATCTGTACGTTAAGCCGGAAAAATGTGAATTCCATTCATCCCGAGTACAATTCCTGGGATTTGTAGTGGAACCCGGTCGAGTCCAAATGGACCCCAGGAAGGTAGGGGCGGTAGCGGATTGGCCCACCCCCAAATCCGTTAAGGAAGTTCAGCGTTTCGTGGGCTTCACTAACTTTTACCGCAAGTTCATCAAGAACTTCAGCTTGGTGGCAGCCCCTCTCTCAGCTTTAACCAAGGGTGGCAATGCAAGGCTTTTGTGGCGAAGAGAAGCTGAGACGGCCTTCCAAGGACTCAAGCAGCGCGTCCTCTCTGCTCCCATCCTGATACTACTGACTACGGATGAACCGTTTGTGGTGGAGGTAGACGCCTCAGAGGTTGGTGTTGGAGCTGTCCTGTCTCAGAGGGGTGAAGACAAGAAGCTTCATCCGTGCGCTTTCTTCTCACACCGGCTTACCCCGGCTGAGAGGAACTACGATGTGGGGGATCGTGAACTCCTAGCGGTTAAGATGGCATTGAAGGAATGGAGACACTGGCTCGAGGGGGCTTCTCGATATCCAGCAGGCGAAGCGGTTGAACTCTAGACAAGCTAGATGGTCTCTTTTCTTCAATCGATTCCAGTTTATTATCGGCCTGGGTCGAAGAATCTCAAACCGGATGCCCTGTCCCGAGTCTACGCTCCTGCCATGCGAGATGACACGGACATGCCTGTCCTTCCTGCTGCTAAGATCGTGGCTCCGATCTCGTGGCAAGTTGAGGATACCGTGAGACGAGCTCAAGCTATTGAACCGGACCCTAAAGGAGGTCCTGCCAATCGGTTGTTTGTTCCCAAGGCAGTGAGGACTCAGGTCCTTCTATGGGGGGAATCCTCTCGCCTCACCTGTCACCCGGGCGTAGGTCGCAACTTGGAGTTCATCCAGCGTAAGTTCTGGTGGCCTACCATAAGAGAAGACGTTGCCACTTTCGTCAATGCTTGCCCCGTGTGCTGCCAGGGCAAATCTTCTCACCTCCGCCCGCAAGGACTCCTTCACCCTTTACCTGTTCCCCACAGACCCTGGTCCCATATCTCGTTGGACTTTATTACTGGCCTCCCTCCATCCCATGGCAATACTACTATCCTAGTCATAATCGACAGGTTTTCAAAGGCGGCCAGGTTCGTCCCTCTGACTAAGTTACCTTCTGCCAAGGAAACGGCTGAGTTGGTAATTAATCATGTGTTCCGATTCTTCGGCATTCCTCAAGATATGGTTTCTGACAGAGGTCCCCAGTTCGTCTCTAGGTTTTGGAAGGCCTTCTGCCAACTCATGGGGGCTTCTGCCAGTCTATCTTCAGGGTACCATCCGGAGTCCAACGGCCAAACTGAGAGGATGAATCAAGAGCTGGAAACCACCCTCCGATGTATGACTCGTAACAACCCTTCCACATGGTCGTCCTTCATTGTTTGGGCCGAATACGCGCACAACACCTTGCGCTCCTCCTCCACTAGTATGTCCCCGCACGAGTGTCAGTTTGGCTATGCCCCTCCATTGTTCCCGGACCAGGAGGCAGAATTCAGAGTGCCTTCAGCCTTGAAGTTCGTCAGACGCTCGTCCACCTTGTGGATTTACCTTTTTTGTCTTGGAGGATTACCTTTGTTCTTGTGGAATTCCTTTTGAGGTTGTGGAGTTACATGTTTTCCTGAAGAACTTCACTTTTTTACTTCATTAACCTCTTCAGTCGACCCTCTACTTTTTCGAACATTCTGTTAAAAATCGCGCAACATTTCAGCGCCCTGCTACTCATGCCAGGAATATAGTATATGCATATGATTAGTATGTGTGGATAGAAAACACTCATACGTTTATAAAACTGGTTAAATCACGGCTGTGACTTTAACAGAACGTGCGTTTCATTGAAAAGTGCAGGAAAATCTGATCACTGAAAGTGGAAAAATATATCCATCCGCCGCTTCAACCCATTGTTATGGGCGAAAGACATTAAATAGGTCTGAGGTTGCAGTACCTACAGCTTCCACATGATGTCAACAGTCTTGTCATTTGCCAATGGTTTGTTTCTTGGTCAAACGAACAAGAGACAGGCTTTTTCTTCAGGTCTCCAACCGGATATTTTGGTTGAGAAATACACGGACAGTATTTCAAGACGGACCCCTATAGAAAACACTTCGTCTCGTGATTAATTTGATCGCTTATTAACGTTTACTAATACCTAAAGTTGCATTACAAAAGTATTTCGAAGTGTTTTGTGAAAGTTTATCGTCGACTTTTTGAATTTAAAAAAAATGACGTTACGTTATGAAACGCTATTTTTTTCCGTTTATCACACAGTCTTCATAGGTCGATATCTAGGCTATATATGGACCGATTTAATTGAAAAAAAGACCCAATAGTGATTATGGGACATCTAGGAGTGCCAACAAAGAAGATGGTCAAAGGTAATGAATGTTTTATATTTTATTTGTGCGGTTTGTGTAGCGCCGACTATGCTAATTTTTTTGTTTACGTCCCCTGCGGGTCTTTTGGGGCGTTACATGCTATCAGATAATATCTTCTCATGCTTTCGCCGAAAAGCATTTTAAAAATCTGACTTGTTGCCTGGATTCACAACGAGTGTAGCTTTAATTCAATACCCTGCATGTGTATTTTAATGAACGTTTGAGTTTTAACTAATACTATTAGCATTTAGCGTAGCGCATTTGCATTTCCAGAGCTCTAGATGGGACGCCTGCGTGCCAGGTAGGAGCAAGAGGTTAAATACACCGTCTCAAGTACTGCTGTGTCTGCCTCATCTTCTGGGTTCTGCCGACTATTCGTGGCTCAGTTGGTTAAGTGACTGTTTCTCACTCCGGAGACCCGGGTTCGTAACCGGGTCCTGACAGTAGGCTAGGTGCTGAAATACTTTTCAGATTAGGATTATGAGAAATAGTCTGTAGAAATGTGTTTTAAAGGCTCCAATTGATGTACCGGCTCTCAGATGGTCAGGGAGAGCATTCCATAGGCAAGGGGCAACCGACCAGAAGACTCGGTCCCCCATAGTACAGAGACGTGCCCTGGGGACTTGAAGTGGTGATTTGGACATTGATTTGAACATGAAGCTCGTAAATATAATATCGGTATCATTGACTTGCTTTGGATTTGTGCCACGAATGCTAAAATGTTACCATTTGGAAACAGTGGCTGGGTAAACAAAACCAAAGCAGCCCATAGACTGCTTACAGAGTAAGGAAACCAATATGTCATTTTGAACATTGGGTGAACTATCCCTTTAAGATACATGTTAGACAGAGAGAAACCTGCTCTCTCTGTCTCTCTCTCTCCAGGGTGATCACTGCAGTGTGAACTATCTCTTTAATATACATTATATACACTGCTCAAAAAAATAAAGGGAACACTTAAACAACACAATGTAACTCCAAGTCAATCACGTAGGAAGCAACACTGATTGACAATAAATTTCACATGCTGTTGTGCAAATGGAATAGACAACAGGTGGAAATTATAGGCAATTAGCAAGACACCCCCAATAAAGGAGTGGTTCTGCAGGTGGTGACCACAGACCACTTCTCAGTTCCTATGCTTCCTGGCTGATGTTTTGGTCACTTTTGAATGCTGGTGGTGCTTTCACTCTAGTGGTAGCATGAGACGGAGTCTACAACTCACACAAGTGGCTCAGGTAGTGCAGCTCATCCAGGATGACACATCAATGCGAGCTGTGGCATAAAGGTTTGCTGTGTCTGTCAGCGTAGTGTCCAGAGCATGGAGGCGCTACCAGGAGACAGGCCAGTACATCAGGAGACGTGGAGGAGGCCGTAGGAGGGCAACAACCCAGCAGCAGGACTGCTACCTCTGCCTTTGTACAAGGAGGAGCAGGAGGAGCACTGCCAGAGCCCTGCAAAATGACCTCCAGCAGGCCACAAATGTACATGTGTCTGCTCAAACGGTCAGAAACAGACTCCATGAGGGTGGTATAAGGGCCTGACGTCCACAGGTGGGGGTTGTGCTTACAGCCCAACACCGTGCAGGACGTTTGGCATTTGCCAGAGAACACCAAGATTGGCAAATTCGCCACTGGCGCCTTGTGCTCTTCACAGATGAAAGCAGGTTCACACTGAGCACATGTGACAGACGTGACAGAGTCTGGAGACGCCGTGGAGAACGTTCTGCTGTCTGCAACATCCTCCAGCATGACCGGTTTGGCGGTGGGTCAGTCATGGTGTGGGGTGGCATTTCTTTGGGGGCCGCACATGTGCTCGCCAGAGGTAGCCTGACTGCCATTAGGTACCGAGATGAGATCCTCAAACCCCTTGTGAGACCACATGCTGGTGCGGTTGGCCCTGGGTTCCTCCTAATCCAAGACAATGCTAGACCTCATGTGGTTGGAGTGTGTCAGCAGTTCCTGCAAGAGGAAGGCATTGATGCTATGGACTGGCCCGCCCATTCCCCAGACCTGAATCCAATTGAGCACATCTGGGACATCATGTCTCGCTCCACAGACTGTCCAGGAGTTGGCGGATGCTTTAGTCCAGGTCTGGGAGGAGATCCCTCAGAAGACCATCCACCACCTCATCAGGAGCATGCCCAGGCGTTGTAGGGAGGTCATACAGGCACATGGAGCCCACACACACTACTGAGCCTCATTTTGACTTGTTTTAAGGACATTACATCAAAGTTGGATCAGCCTGTAGTGTGGTTTTCCACTTTAATTTTCCAATACGACTACTGTCACCACTACTACTACTACTACTACTGTCACCACTACTACTACTACCACCAATACTACTACTGTCACCAGTACTACTACTACTGTCTCCAATATTACTACTACTAGCACCAATACGACTACTGTCACCACTACTACTACTACCACCAATACCACTACTGTCACCACTACTACTACTACTACTGTCACCAATATTACTACTACTACCACCAATACGACTACTGTCACCACTACTACTATTACCACCAATACTACTACTGTCACCACTACTACTACTACTACTGTCACCACTACTACTACTACCACCAATACTACTACTGTCACCACTACCACTATTACCACCAATACTACTACTGTCACCACTACTACTACTGTCACCAATATTACTACTACTACCACCAATACGACTACTGTCACCACTACTACTACTACTACTACTGTCACCACTACTACTACTACCACCAATACTACTACTGTCACCAGTACTACTACTACTACTACTGTCACCAACATTACTACTACTACCACCAATACGACTACTGTCACCACTACTACTACTACCACCAATACGACTACTGTCACCACTACTACTACTACTACTGTCACCAATATTACTACTACTACCACCAATACGATGACTGTCAACACTACTACTACTACCACCAATACGACTACTGTCACCACTACTACTACTACTACTACTGTCACCACTACTACTACTACCACCAATACTACTACTGTCACCACTACTAGTACTACTACTGTCACCAATATTACTACTACTACCACCAATACGACTACTGTCACCACTACTACTACTACCACCAATACGACTACTGTCACCACTACTACTACTACTACTACTGTCACCACTACTACTACTACCACCAATACTACTACTGTCACCACTACTACTACTACTACTGTCACCAATATTACTACTACTACCACCAATACGACTACTGTCACCACTACTACTATTACCACCACTACTACTACTACTACTACTGTCACCAATATTACTACTACTACCACCAATACGACTACTGTCACCACTACTACTACTACCACCAATACGACTACTGTCACCACTACTACTACTACTACTACTGTCACCACTACTACTACTACCACCAATACTACTACTGTCACCACTACTACTACTACTACTGTCACCAATATTACTACTACTACCACCAATACGACTACTGTCACCACTACTACTATTACCACCAATACTACTACTGTCACCACTACTACTACTACTACTGTCACCAATATTACTACTACTACCACCAATACGACTACTGTCACCACTACTACTACTACCACCAATACGACTACTGTCACCACTACTACTACTACTACTACTGTCACCACTACTACTACTACTACTGTCACCAATATTACTACTACTACCACCAATACGACTACCGTCACCACTACTACTACTACCACCAATACGACTACTGTCACCACTACTACTACTACTACTACTACTGTCACCACTACTACTACTACTACTGTCACCAATATTACTACTACTACCACCAATACGACTACTGTCACCACTACTACTACTACCACCAATACGACTACTGTCACCACTACTACTACTACTACTATTACTGTCACCACTACTACTACTACCACCAATACTACTACTGTCACCACTACTACTACTACTACTGTCACCAATATTACTACTACTACCACCAATACGACTACTGTCACCACTACTACTATTACCACCAATACTACTACGGTCACCACTACTACTACTACTACCACCAATACTACTACTGTCACCACTACTACGACTACTGTCACCAATAGTAATACTACTATTACTACTACAACTGTCACCAATACTAATACTACTATTACTACTGTCATCACTACTACTACTACTACTACTGTCACCACTACTACTACTACCACCAATACTACTACTACTGTCACCAATACTACTACTACTATTACTACTACTACTGTCACCACTACTACTATTGCTACTACTGTCACCAATACTACTGTACTACTACTGTCACTAATACTACTACTGTCACCAATACTACTACTACTTCTACTACTGCTAATACTACTGTAAGCATCTTCTGCTTTTGTAAGTTTGGTTTCTTGAGATCTCTACATCAGCACCATTACCTTAATAGTGGCAGCATGGTCAGATAACCACAGACAGACTGATAGTGCCGTGCCAGAGATAACACTGCAGGTCATTACTGGAGTAATGTCGTCTTAGTGCTGTTCCCTGTGTAAGGGTGAACTGTCTTTCACTCTGAGGGCTTACCACCTGTCGGACTGAAAGAAGTTATGAGCTGGTTTCACACACAGATTAAGCCTAGTCCCAGACTAAAAATAAATTTTAAATGGCCTACGTGTGTTAGTCCCGGACCAGTTTTAGGCTGGGATTTGATGCAAGGCGCATTATAGAGCACTACACAGCCAACAATACGCCTTTCAAATACATTTCCCCCAGATGTTCACGGAGATCGCGTTCATGGGAAACGCTGCGCATATCAGCTCAATCGTAAATTGAATCACGGCCTTAATCTGTGTCCGTAAAACCCGCCCTAGGAGTTATGTCATGTGTGAGATGACGAGGATAACCTCTTTCTTTCCCTCCATCTCCCTGAGTAGAAGTATGACACCCAAGCTGGTGACAAGGGGACCCAGTTGTCAGGAGGACAGAAGCAGCGTATAGCCATTGCCAGAGCCATCCTTCGCAACCCCAAAGTCCTGCTGTTGGACGAGGCCACCTCAGCACTGGACACAGAGAGCGAGAGGGTGTGTGTGTGTGTGCGTGTGTTCTGTTAAACTATATATATATATATATACACAGTTGATGTCGGAAGTTTACATACACCTTATCCAAATACATTTAAACACAGTTTTTCACAATTTCTGATATTTAATCCTAGTAAAAAGTCCCTGTCTTAGGTCAGTTAGGATCACCACTTCATTTTAAGAATGTGAAATGTCAGAATAATAGTGGAGAGAATTATTTATTTCAGCTTTTATTTCTTTCATCACATTCCCAGTGGGTCAGAAGTTTACATACACTCAATTAGTATTTGGTAGCATTGCCTATAAATAGTTTATCTTGGGTTAAACGTTTCAGGTAGCCTTTCACAAGCTTCCCACAATAAGTTGGGTGAATTTTTGCCCATTCCACCTCACAGTGCTGGTGTAACTGAGTCAGGTTTGTAGGCCTCCTTGCCTACACACTTTATCAGTTCTGCCAACAAATGTTCTATAGGATTGAGGTCAGGGCTTTGTGATGGCCACTCCAAAACCTTGACTTTGTTGTCCTTAAGCCATTTTGCCACTACTTTGGAAGTATGCTTGAGGTCATTGTCCATCTGGAAGACTTAACTTCCTGACTGATGTCTTGAAATGTTGCCTCAATATATCCACATAATTTTCCTCCCTCAAGAGGCCATCTATTTTGTGAAGTGCACCAGTCCCTCCTGCACCAAAGAACACCCACAACATGATGCTGCCACCCCCGTGCTTCACGGTTGGAATGGTGTTCTTCGGCTTGCTCCCTTTTTCCTCCAAACATAACGATGGTCATGATGGCCAAACAGTTCTATTTTTGTTTCATCAGACCAGAGGACATTTCACCAAAACGTACGATATTTGTCCCCATGTGCAGTTGCAAACGATAGTCTGGCTTTTTTATGACGGTTTTGAAGCAGTGGCTTCTTCCTTGCTGAGCGACCTTTCAGGTTATGTCGATATAGGACTCGTTTTACTGTGGATACAGATACTTTTGTACCGGTTTCCTCCATCATCTTCACAAGGTCCTTTGCTGTTGTTCTGGGATTGATTTTCACTTTTCGCACCAAAGTACGTTCATTTCTAGGGGACAGAACGCGTCTCCTTCCTGAGCGGTATGACGGCAGCGTGGTCCCATGGTGTTTATACTTCTGTACTATTGTTTGTTTAGATGAACGTGGTACCGTCAGGAGTTTGGAAATTGCTCCCACGGATGAACCAGACTTGTGGAAGTCTACAATTTTTTTCCTGAGGTCTTGGCTGATTTCTTTTCATTTTCCCATGATGTCAAGCAAAGGGGCACTGAGTTTGAAGGTAGGCCTTGAAATACATCCACAGGTACAACTCCAATGGACTCAAATTATGTCAATTAGCCTATCAGAAGCTTCTAAAGCCATGACGTAATTTTCAGGAATTTTCCAAGCTGTTTAAAGGCACAGTCAACTTAGTGTATGTAAACTTCTGACCCACTGGAATTGTGATACAGTGAATTATAAGTGAAATCATTTACATTTACATTTAAGTCATTTAGCAGACGCTCTTATCCAGAGCGACTTACAAATTGGTGCATTCACCTTATGACATCCAGTGGGACAGTCACTTAACAATAGTGCATCTAAAACTTAGGGGGGTGGGGTGAGAGGGATTACTTAACCTATCCTAAATAATCTGCCTGTAAGCAATTGTTGGGAAAATTACTTGTCATGCACAAAGTAGATGACCTAACCGACTTGCTAAAACTATAGTTTGTTAGATATTTGATATTTGTGGAGTGATTGAAAAACAAGTTTTAATGACTCCAACCTAAGTGTATGTAAAATTCCGACTTCAACTGTATACCTCTATGTCGATTCATGATACAGACGTTTTAACTACTGTATATATTTGTCTCTGTTCTCCCTCCCTCCCCAGGTGGTGCAGGAGGCCCTAGATGTGGCTCGACAGGGCAGGACGTGTATCGTGGTGGCCCACCGCCTTTCCACCATTCAGAACGCTGACCTGATCGCTGTCTTCCAGAAGGGAGTGGTGGTGGAGCAGGGCACTCATCAACAACTACTGTCCCAGAGAGGAGTATACTACTCACTGGTCACCACACAGCTGGGCGATGGCAGAAACTGAGGGAGAAGAGTAGGATGGGGGAGAGAGAGGCTGAGGTTGCAGGGGGTTGCTGGGAGGGGCTGAGTGTGCAGGGAGGGGTTGAGGTTGCAGGGGGTTGCTGGGAGGGGCTGAGTGTGCAGGGAGGGGTTGAGGTTGCAGGGGGTTGCTGGGAGGGGCTGAGTGTGCAGGGAGGGGTTGAGGGTGCAGGGCGTTGCTGGGAGGGGCTGAGTGTGCAGGGAGGGGTTGAGGGTGCAGGGCGTTGCTGGGAGGTGCTGAGTGTGTAGGGAGGGGTTGAGGGTACAGGGGGGTATTTTGTATATAAAATGAAGAGGTGGTGGTGCTGTATTTCAGTTACAGTGCCTTGCGAAAGTATTCGGCCCCCTTGAACATTGCGACCTTTTGCCACATTTCAGGCTTCAAACAAAGATATAAAACTGTATTTTTTTGTGAAGAATCAACAACAAGTGGGACACAATCATGAAGTGGAACGACATTTATTGGATATTTCAAACTTTTTTAACAAATCAAAAACTGAAAAATTGACAGTGGGGATGGTGTGTTCAGTGTGATGAGCTGTGCTGCTTTTACGCCAAACATAACGTTTTGCATTGTTGCCAAAAAGTTCAATTTTGGTTTCATCTGACCAGAGAGCCTTCTTCCACATGTTGGTGTGTCTCCCAGGTGGCTTGTGACAAACTTTAAACGACACTTTTTATGGATATCTTTAAGAAATGGCTTTCTTCTTGCCATTCTTCCATAAAGGCCAGATTTGTGCAATATACGACTGATTGTTGTCCTATGGACAGAGTCTCCCACCTCAGCTGTAGATCTCTGCAGTTCATCCAGAGTGATCATGGGCCTCTTGGCTGCATCTCTGATCAGTCTTCTCCTTGTATGAGTTTAGAGGGACAGCCAGGTCTTGGTAGATTTGCAGTGGTCTGATACCCCCCCCCCCCCATATCAATATTATCGCTTGCACAGTGCTCCTTGGGATGTTTAAAGCTTGGGAAATCTTTTTGTATCCAAATCCGGCTTTAAACTTCTTCACAACAGTATCTCGGACCTGCCTGGTGCGTTCCTTGTTCTTCATGATGCTCTCTGCGCTTTTAACGGACCTCTGAGACTATCACAGTGCAGGTGCATTTATATGGAGACTTGATTACACACAGGTGGATTGTATTTATCATCATTAGTCATTTAGGTCAACATTGGATCATTCAGAGATCCTCACTGAACTTCTGGAGAGAGTTTGCTGCACTGAAAGTAAAGGGGCTGAATAATTTTGCACGCCCAATTTCTCAGTTTTTGATTTGTTTAAAAAGTTTGAAATATCCAATAAATGTCGTCCCACTTCATTATTGTGTCCCATTGTTGTTGATTCTTCACAAAGAAATACAGTTTTATATCTTTATGTTTGAAGCCTGAAATGTGGCAAAAGGTCGCAAAGTTCAAGGGGGCCGAATACTTTTGCAAGGCACTGTATTTATTCAAAAAGTATCACATCTGTACCATAGAGTGCTTGTGTGCCAAATGAATACATGGAACACACATATATACACAACCGTCTGCGCATTACTGTAAACTGCACAGAACTAAGCCAATGAGACGCTAAAGCAGTGTGTATCCTCAACATTCGGATTATTACATTGATTTGTTAAATTGTTTTGGGCTTAAAGTAAAACTCCACCCAAAAACAATATTTTGGTATTTATTTCATTAGTCCAGGTTATGTAACTTTCAATATACAGAAATCCTCCCCATATGGGGCAGCAGGTAGCCTAGTGATTAGAGCAATAGACTAGTAACCGAAAAGTTGCTAAATCGAATCCCCGAGGTAAAAATCCGTCGTTCTGCCCCTGAACAAGGCAGTTAACCCACTGTTCCTAGACCGTGACTGTAAAGGATTTGTTCTTAACTGACTTGCCTAGATAAATAAAATGATGCATTTTGCATCATATCATACGAAGCAAAATGCATAATAATAATATAATAATATGCCATTTAGCAGACGCTTTTATCCAAAGCGACTTACAGTCATGTGTGCATACATTCTACGTATGGGTGGTCCCGGGAATCGAACCCACTACCCTGGCGTTACAAGCGCCATGCTCTACCAACTGAGCTACAGAAGGACCATCATACAGGGATGATTTCTGTATTTTGAAAGTTACATATCTTGAAAACTTGAGTGCTGACAAGCAAAACATTTGGGATCAGGTCAACAATGGACTAATGAAACAAATATCAAAATGTAGTTTTGGGGTGTAGTTTTCCTTTAAAGGCCCAGTGCAGTCAAAAATAGTACACAAAATAACTGCACTACACTGCATTTGCACTCTGTTCATCGCTCTGCATTTAGATATATTCAAACTGATACTGTAAAATTGTACATCCACTGTATGTCATCTGTATACCAACTTATATATTTCCACACTATGAGATAAAGGTGATTCTAAAATTGTGAAAATTATGATAATGCCCTTTTAGTGTAAGAGCTGTTCTAAAAGCCCGCCCGGAAATTTCTGCCTGCTTTGGTGGGATGGAGTTTTGGCCTGCCTGGTGACATCACCAGGCATACATTGGTTTATTGACCAATAAGAAAGAGTTCAAAAACTCTCTGACAATAACAGCTAGTTTTCAGTTTTCCCCACTCTGACAGTCCTAGCAAAATTCTTGCTTGAGAAATTGCTCTTCGCTAACCAGTCATTTTTATTTTTTAAATTACAATTTTAATTGAAAACAATCACAGTAAGGTAATTGTTACCCAGTAATTATTTGATATTGCGATAAAAACAGCTGCATTGGACCTTTAATGTTGAGAGGAATTATTTTTGAAATGATCATGAGATGTGGCCTTCCAAACTGTCTCTGTGCTATGTTCATGCTACTGGAAGTGCCTGGGGTATTTAAAAGGACCAAAGAGTTCCTGAATGTTTTGTTTACCTTAACTGTAGGTAATATGTTGAGTGATATACACACACACACACACACCTGAGGGTTGGGGCTCAAGCACTAACAGTATATTGATACAAACCACTTCCTGTTTCTACGTTGCACTGAATTAACTGAACTCTGCTTGGGTATGTACTGTATGTATGCATTACTTTTTTCCTTATGTAAACAGGTATCATGAATAAAGATGTTTTATTTGAATATTTGGGCTCATGACATGATTCAATCACTTTGATTTGTCAGTTCAATCACACTAAACAACTTTCATATTCAATAAAATATTTTCCAAGTTTACATTGTCAGTCAAGTCAATACTATAATTTTCCTACTGTAAAGTGGGTTACATCATTTTCACTACTTTAGGCATTAAAACAGCTTCTTTTCATTTTGTTGATTGAATCAAATGCAGCGTTAATCTTTTATCACTTTTCTATCATTTACAACAAAAAAACATGCTGAAAATCTCAAGACTGTCTGAAAGGTAGTAACACAATGCCGTGTTCAAGAGCATCAAAATTCTATATTGTGACAGGAATGTTCAATATTACAGACATCTACTACATAAAATGGCATATTGCATAGGGCGGCAGCCTATGGATCTGGCATAGGAGTTGTAGAGCTATTCAGCAGCTTAAAGTCTAAAAAGTCTAGTCAATTAGGGAGCTATTCAATCAAAACCACTGAGCAGATCTCTGGGGACAGACTAAAATAAGGACACAGCAAAAAGGCACATCATAATTTACTTGGGTTTCCTTCCGTCTCACCCAAACACTGTTTCATTGATCATATCCAGCCAAACGCATAATCCTCTACTGATGGGGTAAACATAAAAACAATCATTTTTCTTGCCATGGAAACTGGAAAACAATTTTGATTGAGAGAGCCCTTATATAATACCCATGAGGCCTGAGGTGAGACAGTAGTCAAAGACAACATGACCCGTTTCTCTCGGTTTCTCAATTTTACAGCTACGATGACAGTTACGTTCTAAAAGAGTCATTTCAACCAACCAAGAACATCTATGCCTCAGTCACTCTTCTGGAAAAGCCAATCAATATAGAAAAATAATACTATTCATGAATTACTAATGACCAGGGACAGGTGACGCGATGCTACGCTGGTCACTGCAGAGTGGAAGTGTATGGTGACGGCGAGTTAGGATGTGTATGTTAGCTTAGCGGTGTACAGTGCATGGCATGGGTTAACACTAAATGTTTCTCACAACATAAAAACAGACGAAATCTAAACAGAATCGTGGTAGGAAATTCAATCTATACATTTTGAAAACAGGGAATCCCCGATCTAGCTGCTACATAAAATCACAGAAAATGATTCACTAAGTGCAAAATTAACTAATTTGTTGAGCTGCATTTAAACAAATAACACATTTTTATTTTTTAAATGTAGAAAGCAATAATTGTGCCTTTGCATTGATCTGTGCAGAACTAAACTATTATTGACTACCATCTACAAACTGTGTGTGTGTGTGTGTGTGTGTGTGTGTGTGTGTGTGTGTGTGTGTGTGTGTGTGTGTGTGTGTGTGTGTGTGTGTGTGTGTGTGTGTGTGTGTGTGTGTGTGTGTGTGTGTGTGTGTGTGTGTGTGTGTGTGTGTGTGTGTGTTAGAGCTGAGCTGTGGTAGCGAGATGTAACATCTCATGTAGGGAGGTAACCAGGTTCTGGAACAGTGTCTCTGCATCTGTCTCTCGACTGGACTTCCACGCTGTACAGGAAGCCACGATCCTGAAACAGGAAGTACAAGTCAGATACTGGACACTTGTAGAGGTTTAAAAAAATCTGTCCATCATAGAGAGGACGGAACAACACAGCTGCACTATCTAACCACTACTATTAAACTTCACCCTTGACCTCACCTTGACCCTACTAACTAGATGATACGGAAAACAGCTGGAATAGTAACTGTTATCTGCCCCAGAATGCATTGTCCAGAGTCCAGGACCTAAAGCACCAACCTTTATCTAGAGGTATCTACTCAGAAGTATATCTAAACACCATCACTCTCCCTACAGTATTATGTCATCAGAAAGACAGGGGGAAGGGGAGGGTACCAAATAATTTTACATCCTCTAGTCTACATAAAATGTAGTTTATTTTAGTAATGCACTCATGTGTTGTAGGTTGGAGCTGATGATGTTGTGTGGAGTCAGTGTGTGTGTGTGTGTGTGTGTGTGTGTGTGTGTGTGTGTGTGTGTGTGTGTGTGTGTGTGTGTGTGTGTGTGTGTGTGTGTGTGTGTGTGTGTGTGTGTGTTTACTGGTCAAATTGTGGATGAGTGTGTGTGTGTGTGTGTGTGTGTGTGTGTGTGTGTGTGTGTGTGTGTGTGTGTGTGTGTGTGTGTGTGTGTGTGTGTGTGTGTGTGTGTGTGTGTGTGTGTGTGTGTGTGTTTACTGGTCAAATTGTGGATGATGCTGCATGGGGTCAACTCATTGCCTTCCTGAAGACAAACAAAGTATACGAAATGCTTCAGTCTGGTTTTAGACCCCATCATAGCACTGAGGTAAATAACGGCGGTAAATAACGGCGGTAAATAATGGCGGCAGACCGAGGCTCTGCATCTGTCCTTGTGCTCCTAGACCTTAGTGCTGCTTTTGATACCATCGATCACCACATTCTTTTGGAGAGATTGGAAACCCAAATTGGTTTACACGGACAAGTTCTGGCCTGGTTTAGATCTTATCTGTTGGAAAGATATCAGTTTGTCTCTGTGAATGGTTTGTCCTCTGACAAATCAACTGTAAATTTCGGTGTTCCTCAAGGTTCTGTTTTAGGACCACTATTGTTTTCACTATATATTTTACCTCTTGGGGATGTCATTTGAAAACATAATGTTAACTATCACTGCTATGCGGATGACACACAGCTGTAAATTTCAATGAATCATGGTGAAGCTCCAAAATTGCCCTCGCTGGAAGCCTGTGTTTCAGACATAAGGAAGTGGATGGCTGCAAACTTTCTACTTTTAAACTCGGACAAAACAGAGATGCTTGTTCTAGGTCCCAAGAAACAAAGAGATCTTCTTTTGAATCTGACAATTAATCTTGATGGTTGTACAGTCGTCTCAAATAAAACTGTGAAGGACCTCGGCGTTACTCTGGACCCTGATCTCTCTTTTGACGAACATGTCAAGGCTGTTTCAAGGACAACTTTTTTCCATTTATGTAACATTGCAAAAATCTGACATTTCTGTCCAAAAATGATGCAAAAAAATGAATCCATGCTTTTGTTACTTCTAGGTTAGACTTTCCTAGCACCGTGCTTCTACACCTGTTTGGGGTTTTAGGCTGGGTTTCTGTACAGCACTTTGATATATCAGCCGATGTAAGAAGGGCTATATAAATCTGTTTTATTTTATTTGTGTGTGTGTGTTTACTGGTCAAACTGTGGATGATATTGCGTAGTGTCACAGTGTGTGTGCTTACTGGTCAAAGTGTGAATGATGTTGCGTGGGGTCAGTGTGTGTGTGTGTGTGTGTGTGTGTGTGTGTGTGTGTGTGTGTGTGTGTGTGTGTGTGTGTGTGTGTGTGTGTGTGTGTGTGTGTGTGTGTGTGTGTGTGTGTGTGTGTGTGTGTGTGTGTGGTGTGTTTACTGGTCAAACTGTAGATGATGTTGAGTGGAGTCAGTGTGTATGGATGTGTGTGTGTGTGTTTACTGGTCAAGCTGTGGATGATGTTGCGTGGGGTCAGTGTGTGTGGATGTGTGTGTGTGTTTACTGGTCAAACTGTGGATGATGTTGCGTGGGGTCAGTGTGTAGGTGTGTTAGCCCACCTGTCATCTCCGATGCGGTAGAAGAACCCGTAGCCATGGTGCACCATGGGAGCAACCGCTCCCAGGACTGTGGTGTAGCCAACCAGACTGGTGGACAGGGTAAAGTTACCGCCCCCGCCACTGGAGAGAGAACACACACAAATTACACACACCATAAACACACAAAAACAATCACAAAAACACACCTCTTGGAATACAGTGGATCAGTGAAAAGGTCTGGCATAGGAAGTCCCTCCTCCTTGGCGATCAGGTAAAGGCCCAGGAGATGTCTGTCAAAACCTTTTCCGTTCTGTGCCTCAGCCATCAGTTTGTTATGCTTGTTGAAGGCCAGCAGCAGGGCTTTCCTCTTAGCCTCAGCCTGGGAGACACACAGAAAGTCAGAGTGTAAGTATCCTGGTCGCCAGATTTACATGTATGGCATGACAATATATGAAGAACTAATCGTTTACTGGATATACACACTCTCACACTTACGCTGGCTGCAGGGAGGAGCATGGTATGGCACCAGTTCTGTGCCTCCAGGGTACAGGGCCTCATGGTCTCAGTCCTGCCATGGTAGAACCTTCTGGTCATCGCTGTCTCATAGCAACTACCTAACCTGGGAGGGGGGATTATCATCAATCATCAGTTATGGAGAGAATATTGGGGAGGAAGGATGGATGAAGTTGATGGATAGATGGATGGACGGGTGGGTGGGTGGGTGGATGGATGAATGTTGGGTGGATGGATGGATTAATTGGATGGATAGTGGATGGGGGGCCAGCTCCAAGCATAAGAGACATAAGCCGTTGCTTAGGGCCCCAGGGCCGCCCTCAACCTCACCACAAATTATTATTATTTGAGAGTTAGAATAGTAGAATACACCAGTTGCAAGGTCGAAATGTGGTTCTACACCAATAATTTCTCTCTTGTTATGCTCTGGCAGTCAATCAATTCACCATGTCTTCTAACATTTCTTAAATTGGTAAGTTAGTCTAGCCAGCTATCTAAACTTGTAATCATGGCTGAACACCGACCAGGGTGTCTAAGGGCCCCTATTGATTTTGTTAGTCACTCACTCTATCATCATTAACATGGCATAAGTCATGGCAAAATGTGTAGAATTACAAGAAATTTGTTTTAAAACTGAAAATAATGTCTCTCCACCCCATGCATGGCCTAGCTTAGGCCCCAACGAAATCTCGCTGAGGGCCCCCAAAAGGCTAGATGGATGGATGGTATTACCTCCCATGCTGTCTGTAATAAGCCAGTTGAAGGGCCAGTTGTATGAAGGTGTCTGGGTGGAGCTTCCTCTGTTTGATGGCTGCTTTCCCAAACGAGGTGAACGCATAACACACCACCTGCAAGTCCTGAGTCTGGAGACACACACACAGGTGTCTGTCAAACCAGATATCACACAGATTAGAGTTTGTGTGTGTGTGTGTGTGTGTGTGTGTGTGTGTGTGTGTGTGTGTGTGTGTGTGTGTGTGTGTGTGTGTGTGTGTGTGTGTGTGTGTGTGTGTGTGTGTGTGTGTGTGTGTGTGTGTGTGTGTGTGTGTGTGTGTGTGTGTGTGTGTGTGTGTGTGTGTGTGTGTGTGTGTGTGTGTGTGTGTGTGCTCACAGTCTCAAAGTACTGTTGCTTGGCATGTGCAACGTCACTCCTGACTCTGTCATCCACAGTGAAGACCAACTCTTCAGGAAGAGGCATAGGCCGCACCGTCTCAGAGCCCTACATAGACACACACATTTCAAATTATACTGTTGCTTACTCACAGTGAAATTAACCTGTTTATTACCTGATACATGGCAGCATAGTAGAGAGCCACCTTATCCTGTTGTTCTCAGGTATGAGCTACGGCGTAAAATCTTCTAAATAGAACCAGAGTGTAGTTTTATGCTGAGCCGGCATGTTTACGCCCAGGCGCCCAGAATGTAGTTTTATGCTGAGCCGGCATGCTTACGCCCAGGCGCCCAGAATGTAGTTTTATGCTGAGCTGGCATGCTTACGCCCAGGCGCCCAGAATGTAGTTTTATGCTGAGCCGGCCAGCCCAATGTAGTTTTATGCTGAGCCGGCATGCTTACGCCCAGGTGCCCGCCCAGGCGCCCAGAGTGTAGTTTTATGCTGAGCCGGCATGCTTACGCCCAGGCGCCCAGAGTGTAGTTTTATGCTGAGCCGGCATGCTTACGCCCAGGTGCCCAGAGTGTAGTTTTATGCTGAGCCGGCATGCTTACGCCCAGGCGCCCAGAATGTAGTTTTATGCTGAGCCGGCATGCTTACGCCCAGGTGCCCAGAATGTAGTTTTATGCTGAGCCGGCATGCTTACGCCCAGGCGCCCAGAGTGTAGTTTTATGCTGAGCCGGCATACTTACGCCCAGGCGCCCAGAATGTAGTTTTATGCTGAGCCGGCATGCTTACGCCCAGGTGCCCAGAGTGTAGTTTTATGCTGAGCCGGCATGCTTACGCCCAGGCGCCCAGAATGTAGTTTTATGCTGAGCCGGCATGCTTACGCCCAGGCGCCCAGAGTGTAGTTTTATGCTGAGCCGGCATGCTTACGCCCAGGCGCCCAGAGTGTAGTTTTATGCTGAGCCGGCATGCTTACGCCCAGGCGCCCAGAGAGTGTCTCACACTCAGCAATACTTATGCGTCCGGTTTAGCAGGCCAGTAAGACACTTATAATTAAGGACAAACAAGATATACAGTCACTGAAAATAAGTTCAATAGAAACAGAACTTACCTTCCACTTGCCGTCTGTAGCTTTGAGCTGCTGATCCACATAGTAACAGTGAGTTACCAGCACCATGGCATCATAGGGGGCATGCTGCAACACACACCCGCAATTACCATATATAGGAGCAGACTCACAACAAAACATCATTACACTACTGCTAACAGAGGAGCAATTATCTCTCTCTCTACAAAACAGTAACACACGTCACAATTGGATCCGAAGCTTCCGTCGGCGAAGGAGAGGGAGTTGTAGGACTTGTCTCCCCAGCGGATGGTGGGGTCTCCTGTCAGCGCTTCCCGGGTCACCTGGGGGCAAAGGCCAAAGGTCAGATTATACCATACTAAGGATGGTATGGATGCCTGTGGTGTGTGTGTGTGTACGTACCAGTGTGTAGTTCTCTGAAGTAGCGTAGGGTTTAGCATCGTCCAGTGAGACCACAAACAGACTGCTCTGGATGGTCTCTAAGATGGTCTTATTGGCTGGATCTATACCTATCAGATACTCCCTGGCCTACAGACACAGAGAGAGCGAGAGAGAGTGAGGTTTAGGGCATGGTGATGTCCATACTATACAGCCAACTTCACACACACCTTAGCCCAGCGTGTCCTCTCCTCTGAGGTGAGAGCGGCGACACCATCTCCCGCTGGCTCCCCTTCACAACACTGCTTCACATGGGTCAGCTGCCTACACACACACACACACACACACACAAAGGCACATAAATACTTGCAAATATATGCAGATACACACAAATATACCTAAATATCCACCGGCCAGAATACCTGAGCAGCTCTGGAGGGGTAAGAATGTGTCCGTCACACACTGCATTAAATGAGAAGAAACGCCCCTTACACATCACCACCACGTGGGAGGGGCATGGACCCTCGCTCTCTACAACACACATAGAAAAAACATCAATACATACAGCACCAGTCAAAAGTTTGGACACACCTACTCATTCCAGGGTTTTACTTTATTCTTACAATTTTCTACATTGTAGAATAATAGTAAAGACATCAAAACTACGTGATAACACATATGGAATCATGCAGTAACCAAAAAAAGTGTTAAACAAATCAACCTATATTTTATATTTGAGATTCTTCAAAGTAGCCACTGTCACGCCCTGACCTTAGAGAGCCGTTTATTCTCTATTTTGGTTAGGTCAGGGTGTGACTAGGGTGGGTACTCTAGTTTATGTTATTTCTATGTTGGCCTGGTATGGTTCCCAATTAGAGGCAGCTGTCTATCGTTGTCTCTGATTGGGGATCATATTTAGGCAGCCTTTTCCCACCTGTTGTTTTGTGGGACCTTGATTTTGTGTAGTGCCTGTGAACACTGCATTTACTTCATGTTTCGTTTGTTCGGTATTGTTTTTGGTGAGTTTAATTTATTAAAACATGTGGAACTCTATGCACGCTGCGCCTTGGTACAGTTATTCTGACAACGATTGTGACAGCCACTCTTTGCCTTGATGGCAGTTTTGCACACTCTTGGCATTCTCTCAACCAGCTTCACCTGGAATGCTTATCCAACGTTTTTTAAAGAAGTTCCCACATATGCTGAGCACTTGTTGGCTGCTTTTCCTTCACTCTGCGGTCCAACTGATCCCAAACCATCTCATTTGGGTTAGGTCGGGTGATTGTGGAGGCCAGGTCATCTGATGCAGCACTCCATCACTCTCCTTATTCAAATAGCCCTTATTTTGGGTCATTGTCCTTTTGCAAAACAAATTATAGTAAAACCAGATGAGACGGCGTATCGATGCAGAATGCTATGGTAGCCATGCTGGTTAAGTGTGCCTTGAATTCTAAATAAATCTCTGAGTGTCACCAGCATAGCACCCCCACACAATCACACCTCGTCCTCCATGCTTCATGTTGGGAACCCCACATGCAGAGATCATCTGTTCAGCTTATCTCCATGTCACAAAGACACAACGTTTGGAACCAAAAATCTCAAATCTGGCCTCATCAGACCAAAGGACAGATTTTCACCGGTTTTATGTCCATTGCTCGTGTTTCTCTGCCCAAGCAAGTCTCTTCTTATTATTGGTGTCTTTTAGTAGTGGTTTATTTGCAGCAATTTGACCATGAAGACCTGATTCAGACAGTCTCCTCTGAACAGTTGATGTTGAGAAGTGTCTGTTACTTGAACTCTGTGAAGCACTTATTTGGGCTGCATTTTCTGAGGCTGGTAACTCTAATGAACTTATCCTCTGCAGCAGAGGTAACTCTGGTTCTTAATTTCCTGTGGCGGTCCTCATGAGCCAGTTTCATCATAGCACTTGATGGTTTTTGTGACTGCACTTGAAGAAACGCTCAACGTTCTTGAAATGTTCCAGATTGACTGACCTTCATGTCTTAAAGTAATCAATACACACACACACACACACACACACACACACACACACACACACACACACACACACACACACACACACACACACACACACACACACACACACACACACACACACACACACACACACACACACACCTAAATAAATAACAGAGTACTACACACAAAAACAAACCACAAACATCATATTGAATGGCGGTGTCGGGGGGGGGGGGGGTCACCTACCTGTCTTAAAGTAGTTGATGATGGTATCCTTGGTGACTCCTGGAACTTTACATGTACAGAACAGCATTCTGAACTGGTCCATATCCAACACCACATTACCAGCTTTATGAGGGTCCAGCCTCTCCCTGTCGGGGACCACACAGTCAGAGAGTGTGTACTGAACGTGTGTGTTTAGGGACACTGGCCAACTAAATGCTTAGTTGCAGGTTCCTTCTCGACAACAGAAGAACAATAAGAAATCAAATATAATAATATAAACATAAAGTAACTGGCTCAGTAGAATAGAATAAATATTTTAAACAACTATAATACAGAATTTATAGTTAAATAAAAACACGTGTTTTGGGGAAGGGGGGAATTGGAGGGCAAGTGTTTAAATTGTGCATTATGTCGCAATCGGAAGAGTCTGGTAGCAGTAGTTGTGATGTGTGTGTAACCTTAATACATATAGCTCAGTTGGTAGAGCATGGTGCTTGTAACGCCAGGGTAGTGGGTTCGATCCCCGGGACCACCCATACGTAGAATGTATGCACACATGACTGTAAGTCGCTTTGGATAAAAGCGTCTGCTAAATGGCATATATTATTATTATTATATTACACGGTGTGTACAAAACATTAGGAACACCTTCCTAATATTGTGTTACATGCCCTTTTGCCCTCAAAACAGCCTCAATTCGTTGAAGCATGGACTCTACAAGGTGTTGAAAGCGTTCCACAGGGATGCTGGCCTATGTTGACTCCCAGTTCAAGAAGCACTTAAATATTTTATCTAAGCCCATTCAACCTCTGAATGACACACACAAACAATCCATGTCTCAATTATCTCAAGGTTTAAAATCCTTCTTTAACCTGTCTCCTCCCCTTCATATACACTGATTGAAGTGGATTTAACAGGTGACATCAATAAGTGATTACAGTTTTCACCTGGATTCACCTGGTCAGTCTATGTCCTGGAAGAACCATGTTTTGTACACTCAATGTGAGTATCTTACGTGCGAAGCAGGTCCCAGTACTGTAGAGTGTGCCACATGCTTATGCTGGTCCTCTGTAGCTGTACTCCCTCTGTAGGGGGCCAGCAGTGCTCTAGGTAGGGTGCAGGACCTCCGAAGTTCACATTCAACTGGGAGGGGTAACGTAATTCCAGATAGGCTGCATCCAACCACCAGTCCTCCAACTGCAGGAAAACACACAGAATAAAGATGAAACAATGCAGGGAGACACCATAAAGATTCCCTTTCACAGTTGCTCAGGGTCGAGCATGGTGTGTGACCAGTTCCCACATGTTCTAGCTGTGCAGTGTGTTGAGTGTAGAGATCGACTGATTAATCGGAATGGCTGATTAATTAGGGCCGATTTCAAGTTTTCATAACAATCGGTAATCTGCATTTTTGGACACTGATTATGGCAGATTACATTGCACTCCACGAGGAGACTGCGTGGCAGGCTGACTACCTGCTATGCGAGTGCAGCAAGGAGCCACGGTAAGGTGCTAGCTAGCATTAAACTTATCTTGTAAAAAAAAACATCAATCTTAACGTAAACACTAGTTAACTACACATGGTTGATGATATGAATAGTTTATCTAGATTGTCATGCGTTGCATATAATCAATGCGGTGCCTGTTAATTTATCATTGAATCACAGCCTACTTCGCCAAACGGGTGATTTAACAAGCGCATTCGCGGAAAAAGCATCGTCGTTGCTCCAATGTGTAACAAACCATAAACATCAATGCCTTGCTTAAAATTAATACACAAGTATATATTTTTAAACCTGCATATTTAGTTAATATTGCCTGCTAACATTAATTTATTTTAACTAGGGAAATTGTGTCACTTCTCTTGCATTCTGTGAAACAGAGTCAGGGTATATGCAGCAGTTTGGGCCGCCTGGCTCGTTGCGAACTGTGTGAAGACCATTTCTTCCTAACAAAGACAGCCAACTTGCCAAACGGGGGATGATTTAACAAAAGCGCATTTGCAAAAAAAGCACAATCGTTGCACGAATGTAGCTAACCATAAACATCAATGCCTTTCTTAAAATCAATACACAGAAGTATATATTTTTAAACCTGCATATTTAGTTAAAATAAATTAATGTTAGCAGGCAGCATTAACTAGTCAAATTGTGTCACTTCTCTTGTGTTCATTGCACGCAGAGTCAGGGTATATGCAACAGTTTGGGCCGCCTGGCTCGTTGCGAACTAATTTGCCAGAATTTTACATAATTATGAAATAACATTTAAGGTTGTGCAATGTAACAGCAATATTTAGACTTATGGATGCCACCCGTTAGATAAAATACGGAATGGTTCCGTATTTCACTGAAAGAATTGACAATATTAATGACCTAAGGCTCGTATTTCTGTGTGTTGTTATATTATAATTAAGTCTATGATTTGATAGTGCCGTCTGACTGAGCGGTAGTAGGCAGGAGCAAGCTCGTAGGCATTCATTCAAACAATGCTTCAAGCATTGCGAAGTGTTGTTTATGACTTCAAGCCTATCAACTCCCAAGATTTGGCTGGCAATACTAAAGTACCTATTAGAACATCCAATAGTCAAATGTATATGAAATACAAATGGTATAGAGAGAAATAGAGAACTAGTCCTACAATAACTACAACCTAAAACTTCTTACCTGGGAATATTGAAGACTCATGTTAAAATGAACCACCAGCTTTCATATGTTCTCATGTTCTGAGCAAGGAACTTAAACGTTAGCTTTTTTACATGGCACATATTGCACTTTTTCTTTCTTCTCCAACACTTTGTTTTTGCATTATTTAATTAAACCAAATTAAACGTTTAATTATTTATTTGAGACTAAATAGATTTTATTGATGTATTATATTAAGTTAAAATAAGTGTTCATTGTTCATTCAGTATTGTTGTAATTCTCATTATTACAAATATATATATATAAAAATATTGTATCGTTTTTTTTGGGGTCCTCCAATAATCGGTATTGGCGTTGAAAAATCATAATCGGTCGACCTCTAGTTGAGTGTGTGTACCCAGTTCCTGCGTGTCCTGGCTCTCTGCAGTAGTTTTTGGTGCAGGTCTTTGCCGATGCCTTCTCCAAACCTCTTCACTACGGCTACAGTCACCTGGTACTCCTCCTCTGTAGCAAACGGCCGCACTGGAAAAATACACACAGACATTTCAGTAACTAGACATATTTTCATCCAGGGTCCATGCTAATAGCGCTTCTCTGTCTCACATGCAGCTGGCATCTCACCTGCATCCAGGTACTTGGCGAGGCTCCCCTCTAGAGACGGTACAGGGAGAGGAGGCAGGCTATGCTGGTACTGGAACGTCCGCTCAGTGGGAAACTCTGACACCTGGTTAGTCATGTTGTCACCTACAATACCAAAACACCTGGTTAGCCATGTCAACTACAATACCAAAACACCTGGTTAGCCATGTCGTCACCTACAATACCAAAACACCTGGTTAGCCATGTTGTCACCTACAATACCAAAACCCCTGGTTAGCCATGTTGTCACCTACAATACCAAAACCCCTGGTTAGCCATGTTGTCACCTACAGCACCAAAACACCTGGTTAGCCATGTTGTCACCTACAATACCAAAACACCTGGTTAGCCATGTCAACTACAATACCAAAACACCTGGTTAGCCATGTTGTCACCTACAATACCAAAACACCTGGTTAGCCATGTTGTCACCTACAATACCAAAACACCTGGTTAGCCATGTTGTCACCTACAATACCAAAACACCTGGTTAGCCATGTTGTCACCTACAATACCAAAACACCTGGTTAGCCATGTTGTCACCTACAGCACCAAAACACCTGGTTAGCCATGTTGTCACCTACAATACCAAAACACCTGGTTAGCCATGTCAACTACAATACCAAAACACCTGGTTAGCCATGTAAACTACAATACCAAAACACCTGGTTAGCCATGTCGTCACCTACAATAACAAAACACCTGGTTAGCCATGTTGTCACCTACAATACCAAAACACCTGGTTAGCCATGTTGTCACCTACAATACCAAAACACCTGGTTAGCCATGTTGTAACCTACAATAGCAAAACACCTGGTTAGCCATGTTGTAAGATACAATAGAAAAACACCTGGTTAGCCATGTTGTAACCTACAATACCAAAACACCTAGTTAGCCATGTTGTAACCTACAACACTGTAAAATACATTTCCAGGTGAACAAAAGAGGAGAGCAGTCGCAGATGAAGACAATATAGAATCAATCCTGTTTATTACAAGTTGCAACAGGGAGACACCACCCAGCATAGAAAATGTCTAACTGGCAGAGAAAATGTCTAACTGGCATCTTGGAGACAGTCCTTTAATGTCCTAATCAGACAGCACCAAATGTTCTGTAAACAGCAGCCTGAGAGGCTTGTAGGAAGTCAAACCAAAAAGGCAACGACTTTGTCAGCTGCAACTGAATCACAGTGTCCACAGGATGTCATCAATACCATACAACAGTGAAATATCAGCGTGTCCTCCAGTCTGGCATTATGCACTATTGACAAATAGGAGAATAATCCATCTTTTTTATGATTTATTTTAATTGAGCCTTTATTTAACTAGGCAAGTCCATTAGGAACAAATTATTATTTACAATGACGGCCTACCAAAAGACAAAACGCCTCCTGCGGGGACCGGGGATAAAACAATTTAAATAATAATAATTCAGCATCATGTCTATTGACCATCAACCCGCACCTTGAATGTCAAAAAACAGAAAATCCAATATGCTAACCATTGTGTAGATTACTCTAAACTAAATATTAACTTCAGTCATCCTAGATTTCCCCATTACAAGCACCAAAACACCTGGTTAGTCATGTTGTCCTCTACAGAACCAAAAAACTTGTTTAGCCATGTTGTCACCTACACCACCAAAACACCTGGTTAGCCATGTTGTCTCCTACAGCACCAAAACACCTGGTTAGCCATGTTGTCACCTACAATACCAAAACACCTGGTTAGCCATGTTGTCCCCTACAGCACCAAAACACCTGGTTAGCCATGTTGTCACCTACACCACCCAAAAACCTGGTTAGCCATGTTGTCACCTACACCACCAAGACACCTGGTTAGCCATGTTGTCACCTACACCACCAAGACACCTGGTTAGCCATGTTGTCACCTACACCACCAAAACACTTGGTTAGCCTTGTTGTCACCTACATTACCAAAACACCCGGTTAGCCATAGACCTACTGTCCCCTAGCCTGGTAGACTCTAGGAATCCAAGTGTGGACTGGACAATCCTCCACTTTCGTCTAACTTTTAGATTTAAAAAATATATATCTTGGATCTTGGACCATGCTAACTGTACGGGAGAGTGGGGTATTGTTGAGACATTTTTCAAGGGAAATAGTATTCTTTCTAAAAATATATATATTTCAGGATGTTGTGTATCCCTGGAAATAATCAGAATTAATGTAAACAGTTTTGAAAACATAGTTTGTCACACAAGAAGTGGTCTCTTGGCACCACATACCATGGGGTAAGTTAAGCTGCAGGACAGGGTGAATTAAATAAAGCGCCTTCAAATTTCTGTACTGAATGAAGTAACACCACTACCTTATAAAACCATGTCTATATTTATTTTCTAAACACATCTTTTTTTAAAGCTTTTAATTACTTTAAGCACATTTTTAAGTGGCAAAATTTAACTTTTTGGGCAACCTATACAAATTGAATGTGAGTTCTGTCATTCTCATTCAAAGCAAGTCTAAGAAGCAGTATATATATTGTTGGTAGAGCATGGCGCTTGTAACGCCAGGGTAGTGGGTTCGATCCCCGGGACCACCCATACGTAGAATGTATGCACACATGACTGTAAGTCGCTTTGGATAAAAGCGTCTGCTAAATGGCATATATTATATAAGAAGCAGTAGAGCTATTTCTATGCTTCCCATTCTTAAGTTTAGTTGTTGCGTCTTTTACCTTCGGTTTTGTACACCAGCTTCAAACAGCTGAAAATACAATATTTTGGTTATTGAAAATATTTCACAGTGGTTTAGATGGTACATTGATTCTCTATACCCGACACACTCAACTCTGGACCTCGAAGCCAGTTCCACTGCATTTTTTCGTTGCAAGATGGCGTCGACAGATGGTCGCCTCGCTTCGAGTCCTTAGGAAACTATGCAGTATTTTGTTTTTTTAATGTATTACAAGCATTTCGCTACACTCGCATTAACATCTGCATGTGACCAATAAAATTTGATTTGATCAAGGAATTGATTTTTATAATACATGTATCACTAGCCACTTTAAACTATGCCACTTTATGTTTATATACCCTACATTACTCATCTCATATGTATATACTGTACTCTATACCATCTCCTGCATCTTGCCTATGCCGTTCTGTACCATCACTCAGTCATATATCTTTATGTACATATTCTTTATCCCTTTACACTTGTGTGTATACGGTAGTAGTTGTGGAATTGTTAGGTTAGATTACTCGTTGGTTATTACTGCATTGTCGGAACTAGAAGCACAAGAATTTCACTACATTCGCATTAACATCTGCTAACCATGTGTATGTGACGAATAACATTTGATTTGATTTGATCTAGCCCTGGGACATCAGGTGGGTGCAATTCATTATCAGGTAGAACAGAAAACCAGTAGGCTCCAGATCTTGTAGGGTAAGAGTTGAATACCACTGCTCTACATACTGAGTACACAAAACATTAGGAACACCTTCTTAATATTGAGTTGCACCCCATATTTGCCCTCAGAAGAGCTTCACTTCATTGGGGAATGAACTCCACAAGGTGTCGAAAGCATTCAACAGAGTTGCTGGCCCATGTTGACTCCAATGCTTTGTCAAGTTGACTGGACGTGCTTTGGGTAGTGGACCACTGTTGATACAGACGGGAAACTGTTGAGCGTTAAAAACCCAGCAGCGTTGCAGTTCTTTTTTGTATATTTTTTTATTTTACCTTCTTTTTCGATATTGTCTCAAAGCTGCAACTTTCCAACAGGCTCCGGAGAGGCGAAGGTGGAGTCATGCGTTCTCCAAAACATCACCTGCCTAACATCACTCCTTAACCAATGTGTCGGGGGAAACACTGTTCAACTGGCAACCGGTGTTGGCCCGCAGTCACCCGGCCCACCACAAGGAGTCGCTAGAGCGCGATGAGACAAGTAAAGCCCCACCGGCCAAACCCTCCCCTAACCCGGACGACGCTGGGCCAATTGTGCACGGTCCTATGGGACACCCGGTCACGGCCGGTTGTGGCACAGCCCAGGAATGAACTCGGGTCTGTAGTAGCGCCTCAGACCGCTGCGCCACTTGGGAAGCCCTGGTGTTGCAGTTCTTGACACACTCAAACCGGTGCGCCTGGCATCTACTACCATACCCCATTCAAAGGCCATTAAATATTTTGTCTTTATTATTCATTACAATATTTTTTTGAGGTTTAGGGTTTAGTGAATGATTTGTCCCAAATACAATTTATAGTTTTTTTTTATATTTAGGACTAACTTATTCCTCGCCACCCATTCTGAAACTAACTGCAGCTCTTTGTTAAGTGTTGCAGTCATTTCAGTCACTGTAGTAGCTGACATGTATAAGGGAAAGGGGGATACCTAGTCAGTTGTACAACTGAATGCACACAACTGAAATGTGTCTTCCGCATTTAACCCAACCCCTCTGAATCTGAGATGCGCAGGGGGCTGCCTTAAATCAACATCCGGGGAACAGTGCTTTGCTGCTGCTTTGCTCAGGGGCAGAATGACAGATTTTTACCTTGTCAGCTCGGGGATTAGATCCAGCAACCTTCCGGTTACTGGCCCAACACTCTAACCACTAGACACACTGGCATGTCGTTGGTAAAGATTGAAAAAAAGTAAGGGGCCTAGACAGCTTCCCTGGAGAATCCCTGATTCTACCTGGATTATGTTGGAGAGGACTACACCCTCGGCGTTCGGTTATCCACACTTTGAGATATCAGCTGATGTACGAAGGGCTATATAAATAAATTTGATTTGATTTGATTTGATTTGACTACACTCTCGGCGTTCGGTTATCCACATTACAGCATGGGGTGTAAAGCCATAACACATACATTTTTCCAGAAGCAGACTATGATCAATAACGTCAAAAGCCGCACTAAAGTCTAACAAAACAGTCCCCACAAACGTTTTTATCATACATGTATCACAGCCAATCATCAGTCATGTGCTGTGTTTCCCAATAAGCATGCTTGAAAGTCTGTTGTCAATTTGTTTACTGTAAAATAGTCTTGTATCTGGTCAAACACTGTAAAAAAAGCCTGTCCCTTTAAGAACTCAGTGATGACATTACAGCTATCACAAGCTGGCAGAGTGTTTAGTTCATTACCAAGTGCAGCTGGCAACCTACTGCTGTGAACACAAATTTCAGTTTTGGACATTATTTTCTTTCTGGACAATTTATTCATCACTGTGCGTGAAAACCAAAACTGTAAGTAATGTATATGTTTTCGCCTTGTTTTACTGACGAAGTTGTCAATAGTTAAAGAATATTTTTGTAATTATTACAGCATTATGGGTCTCGTTTTTATGCTAGCTATCTAACATTCTTAGCTACATTTTGTTAGCTGGTTAGTCTGATGTTGCTAGCCACTTGTATTTTTCTTTCAGTCATTGGTTTAGTATAACAGATGAGAGCTGGATATCTTGTTTGTTATTGCTAAATGAATGTACATTATCTTAGCCATTGTATTCATATTTATTATTTTCAGATCACATCGTGTATGGGATAAATGGACAATTAATTGGATAATTCCAGCTGAGTGATTTAGCACAGAATTGCAAAAATTGTTAATCTCCAATCCACATCAAAGAACCCTAAACTGAGGAACTGTCTTTCTCACCGTTTCTCTAATAAGAGTACAATCTCCATAACACTAACCTACTCAATCAATGTATACCTTCCAGAGGCATCAACCTCTATTTTTTTGTTCGAAAACAACAAAAAATCTCAAAGTGTACTAAGGGTTGGTAACAGGCTGATTGGTCAGCTATTTGACCCAGTAAAGGGGGCTTTAGTATTTTTGGGAAGCAGAATGATTTTTGCTTTGTGGAATTCAAAATTGACTGCGTTTGTTGTTGGCATGTCATGCCTAAGTTTGCTAACTACTTTAACTACTTTAATACTAAAAAGTATTAAAGTAGTTGGCAATATCAGAGGGTTCATCTGATTCAATGAATGATGAATGCTGAGTTTGCATTTTTATAGAACAATCCTTACATTATTTACTTTGATTTAGATACAAGCATCATGAAACCTCCTCAAAAATGTATGACTTGATGAAATTTCAGTTTTTTGGACCTAACGTTAACTTCCTTACAACTTTTTCCATATTTGGTCAAATTATACATGTTTATGGTTTCCTACCTACCCCTTTGGATCAATGTACCCCAATCTCCCCTACTACAGTACAGTCATTATCTACAAAGATAGCTGTAGAATTTGTAGCTGGGCAATTTCATTGTAACGGAATTACTGTGAGACTCAGGTTTTTCACTTTAAAATGTATGCCAAACAAAACCCATTGATTTCAAAGTTTACCAAACCATACAACCAAATCAGAGTATCAGAGTAATTCCACATAAACATGTAATTGCCCAGCTAGCTAGACTCGCAGGCCAGATGCAACTTTTATTATTGGAGATCAAATTCCATCTTTTCCGAGGCGGCGCAGCCTTGTACCAATCGTATTAATAAGCACGTTTATAGCACAATTGCTCAGCAATTGATTACCATATAAATCCTGGATAGATAACCATATGATGAAACATAGCTAGCAAGTCAGTTCTACTTACTGCAGAAACAAGTGTACTAGCTAGCTATAAAATAGTTGGCCCCTTGCATTGTTTTCACGGCTCGAATGTAGGTCCGTTTCAGTTTGCAGTCCGATCGAAGCAGCTTAATCCCACAAACATGACAAGCAAACTCACCTTAGAATTTTGTGATATTCTGCAAATTCCGATATGTGAATAGTTGTTTTCGCTCGTCCATTCAAAATAAAAATAATGTTGCGGCTATTTTTTAGACTAGACTGTAGAGGAAGGCGCTTGCGGTAGTTTGTGTTGTTGCTCCGCTCGTGGGGTATGCAGCGCTTCTCATCACCTTTCACCCAGTAAGAGGTCATGGCTAGAAAGGCTACAGCTTTTGTCAAAAGTGTATTTATTTTGTCATTTTAGCTAACTCTGACCTTTTTCCAAATCTTAACCTAATTATCCTAACGTGCTACGTGAATTATCCTAACATGCTGTGTAAATTCTTCTAACCTGCTACGAAAAGTCAAATTTGACAAAAGCTGTATCCCATCTAGTCATCCCCAGTTAGCGGGCTGCCAACACCCGGAAGAGTGGAGTGGTAATATTATTACACGTGACTTGGCTTTATTAATTCTTCATGGATATCTATTGTGAGACTGCTAAAACACTCCTCTTAAAATAGTTGTTTGTTCTTTACACGAGGCCAGATGTGCATGCAGTCTTGTACGGTTGCACTTTTAGATGGTGCATTGTCAGCATTAGATCCTGGTGCATTACCTGCCATGACAGTGTATATGAAACATCACACAAACTGTGATCAGTGATGATCAAGGCACCATACAGATTACAGAAACAGCATAATTTTAAGGCTGCGTTACACATTTAATGCGCAATGGGTTGTACCATAACTGTGTATTAGTACTAAACAAATTATTATATTAATAATTATATATATCTCAAAACAAGCACATAAAGGCTTCATAATTCATAAAGGTTACGTTAACTGACTGACATTATCTCATAAAATACATCATATTAGATCTCCTAATCCAACATTTCGGTGTATATTCAAAAACCCCATTCTTTCCCTATTAGAAATGGCCAACAAAGCAAAGACAGAAAATGCTAACTAATTTCTGTTTTTAAGGACTACAAGCTGGCTAGCTCTGCTGGATTTCCAGCAAAGTTGCTCATTGGTTGTTGAAAATAACATAAATATTTTCTGTGACAACATTTGAAGCCTTGAAAATAGAATTTGAATTATAGTCTAAAACAGTCTAAAACAAACATTTACCTGTTAGCTAGGCAAGTTGTTGTATTGTAAAGCTTAAAGCCAGACTCAATAAGTCTCATTTACATAATTTGTGATTATGGAGTTCATAAATACATTTTGACTATCTACACCTATTTTTTGAGCACTCTCGTTTGAGTGTGCCAGAGTGAAGAATAACTGATGAATTTACAAACGCACAACACCCGTTGAATATGACAGGTGTCAGTAAAGGTTGGCAAAAAAACAATAAAATTGTTGCTAGCAGCACAGTTAGTCACTCATGTTGCAATTGTGGTGGGAACCATGGAATGCCCAACAAGGGTGAAAGAGAATGAGGTGTCTGAAGTCAGGGCTATCCAGAGCATTTCATATGCAGCGGCTGTTAAAAGGTTTGAGGGTTCGAATGGTGCTCCTGAAGAGTCCATGGTGGTGGATAGGCCTTCAATGAAGGCTGCAGGGGTTTCCTTTCAACAGCAGGACCCAGATATATTAAAGGTTAAGAAGGTGGACTTTGTGGCCTTTATAGCCAATGTTGATTAATGGCACAGCCGAGGTGGAGAGGAAGTCCAGGAAAATAGATATCACTGTCATTGTGGTGGAGACTTCGTGTGGGGGAGTTGCATGGAGTATTGTCACAAGCCTTACTTCCCTTTCAGGTCATCGAGCCTGAGAAGGGAGATATTCAGATTCGAAGGAAGGGATATTGGTTTTGTCAATGTTTTTTTGATTGTTTTATTTTGGGGTGGATTAAGTTAGTTTTTCCTATCACTTATGGGTAGTATTTTTACCTTGTTTTTCTCAACCCTGTCCAGTTGGTGGCGATAATACACATTTTTGGGTTGTAGTCTGCCATAAAACCCACAGAAGAATAAGAAGAATTTACAGAAACTAAACACCATACCCAAACTGGACGTGCGTCCGCTATGCTCGGCTCACCAAAAAGAGCCTGCTCTTTAAACTCCCAAACGGCTCTTAAAAAAAACATGTTTTGTAGTTTTTCAAATCAAACCGTTTACGATAGATTGACTATGATTGATGTTAAAACAGTTCTAATTAAATTATTAAATGAATTCATACTCTACCTTAACCACAATCTATTTAAAAATGCATTGGTTTGTTATGAAAAAGAATGCTATTAAACATTTGCATTTAAAGTATAACTTTTTTTATATATAAACAAAGTGCATATTAATCTAACCATTCATAATGAATACAATCTGAACAGCATATTAGAATATTGCACCAAAGAAAAAGAAATAACAATGTCCAACACTGCAGCATCCCACTTAAAACATTAAACTGGTCCCTATTTTCTCTCTCTTCTTTATTGCCATTTTATAACCAGCAGCACCATATTTAGCTTTTTTTTCCTCCATATAAGACCGGACCTCCATTATGGCATCTGCTGAGGGATTCCTTCGTGCTGCATCCCCAGTTACTCTCTCGTCAAACAGCATCCAAACAGCAGACGTTTGTGGCACTACTCTGGCATTTCCGAAGGCTAACTTCTTATTTTTATTTATTTTATTCATTTCACCTTTATTTAACCAGGTAGGCAAGTTGAGAACAAGTTCTCATTTACAATTGCGACCTGGCCAAGATAAAGCAAAGCAGTTCGACAGATACAACGACACAGAGTTACACATGGAGTAAAACAAACATACAGTCAATAATACAGTATAAACAAGTCTATATACAATGTGAGCACATGAGGTGAGAAGGGAGGTAAAGGCAGAAAAGGCCATGGTGGCAAAGTAAATACAATATAGCAAGTAAAACACTGGAATGGTAGTTTTGCAATGGAAGAATGTGCAAAATAGAAATAAAAATAATGGGGTGCAAAGGAGCAAAATTAATTAATTAATTAAATACAGTTGGGAAAGAGGTAGTTGTTTGGGCTAAATTATAGGTGGGCTATGTACAGGTGCAGTAATCTGTGAGCTGCCCTGACAGTTGGTGCTTAAAGCTAGTGAGGGAGATAAGTGTTTCCAGTTTCAGAGATGTTTGTAGTTCGTTCCAGTCATTGGCAGCAGAGAACTGGAAAGAATTGGTTTTGGGGGTGACTAGAGAGATATACCTGCTGGAGCGTGTGCTACAGGTGGGAGATGCTATGGTGACCAGCGAGCTGAGATAAGGGGGGACTTTACCCAGCAGGGTCTTGTAGATGACATGGAGCCAGTGGGTTTGGCGACGAGTATGAAGCGAAGGCCAGCCAACGACAGCGTACAGGTCGCAATGGTGGGTAGTATATGGGGCTTTGGTGACAAAACGGATTGCACTGTGATAGACTGCATCCAATTTGTTGAGTAGGGTATTGGAGGCTATTTTGTAAATGACATCGCCAAAGTCGAGGATTGGTAGGATGGTCAGTTTTACAAGGGTATGTTTGGCAGCATGCGTGAAGGATGCTTTGTTGCGAAATAGGAAGCCAATTCTAGATTTAACTTTGGATTGGAGATGTTTGATATGGGTCTGGAAGGAGAATTTATAGTCTAACCAGACACCTAAGTATTTGTAGTTGTCCATGTATTCTAAGTCAGAGCCGTCCAGAGTAGTGATGTTGGACAGGCGGGTAGGTGCAGGTAGCGATCGGTTGAAGAGCATGCATTTAGTTTCACTTGTATTTAAGAGCAATTGGAGGCCACGGAAGGAGAGTTGTATGGCATTGAAGCTTGCCTGGAGGGTTGTTAACACAGTGTCCAAAGAAGGGCCGGAAATATACAGAATGGTGTCGTCTGTGTAGAGGTGGATCAGAGACTCACCAGCAGCAAGAGCGACCTCATTGATGTATACAGAGAAGAGAGTCGGTCCAAGAATTGAACCATGTGGCACCCCCATAGAGACTGCCAGAGGTCCGGACAGCAGACCCTCCAATTTGACACACTGAACTCTATCAGAGAAGTAGTTGGTGAACCAGGCGAGGCAATCATTTGAGAAACCAAGGCTGTCGAGTCTGCCGATGAGAATGTGGTGATTGACAGAGTCGAAAGCCTTGGCCAGATCAATGAATACGGCTGCACAGTAATGTTTCTTATCGATGGCGGTTAAGATATCATTTAGGACCTTGATCGTGGCTGAGGTGCACCCATGACCAGCTCTGAAACCAGATTGCATAGCAGAGAAGGTATGGTGAGATTCGAAATGGTCGGTAATCTGTTTGTTGACTTGGCTTTCGAAGACCTTAGAAAGGCATGGTAGGATAGATATAGGTCTGTAGGAGTTTGGGTCAAGAGTGTCCCCCCCCTTTGAAGAGGGGGATGACCGCAGCTGCTTTCCAATCTTTGGGAATCTCAGACGACACGAAAGAGAGGTTGAACAGGCTAGTAATAGGGGTGGCAACAATTTCGGCAGATAATTTTAGAAAGAAAGGGTCCAGATTGTCTAGCCCGGCTGATTTGTAGGGGTCCAGATTTTGCAGCTCTTTCAGAACATCAGCTGAATGGATTTGGGAGAAGAAGAAATGGGGAAGGCTTGGGCGAGTTGCTGTTGGGGGTGCAGTGCTGTTGACCGGGGTAGGAGTAGCCAGGTGGAAAGCATGGCCAGCCGTAGAAAAATGCTTATTGAAATTCTCAATTATGGTGGATTTATCAGTGGTGACAGTGTTTCCTATCTTCAGTGCAGTGGGCAGCTGGGAGGAGGTGTTCTTATTCTCCATGGACTTTACAGGGGGCTGTTCGATGCTAATGCAGAACGCCATAGGATGTTTTTGTGTTGGTTAAGGGCAGTCAGGTCTGGGGAGAACCAAGGGCTATATCTGTTCCTGGTTCTAAGTTTCTTGAATGGGGCATGTTTATTTAAGATGGTTAGGAAGGCATTTTTTTAAATATCCAGGCATCCTCTACTGACGGGATGAGATCAATATCCTTCCAGGATACCCTGGCCAGGTCGATTAGAAAGGCCTGCTCGCTGAAGTGTTTCAGGGAGCGTTTTACAGTGATGAGTGGAGGTCGTTTGACCGCTGACCCATTACGGATGCAGGCAATGAGGCAGTGATCGCTGAGATCTTGGTTGAAGACAGCAGAGGTGTATTTAGAGGGGAAGTTGGTTAGGATGATATCTATGAGGGTTCCCGTGTTTAAGGCTTTGGGGAGGAACCTGGTAGGTTCATTGATATTTTGTGTATGATTGAGGGCATCAAGTTTAGATTCTAGGATGGCTGGGGTGTTAAGCATGTTCCAGTTTAGGTCGCCTAGCAGCACGAGCTCTGAAGATAGATGGGGGGCAATCAGTTCACAAATGGTGTCCAGAGCACAGCTGGGGGCAGAGGGTGGTCTATAGCAGGTGACAACGGTGAGAGACTTGTTTTTAGAGGTGGATTTTTAAAAGTAGAAGTTCAAATTGTTTGGGTACAGACCTGGATAGTAGGACAGAACTCTGCAGGCTATATTTGCAGTAGATTGCAACACCGCCCCCTTTGGCAGTTCTATCTTGTCTGAAAATGTTGTAGTTTGGAATTAAAATTTCGGAATTTTTGGTGGTCTTCCTAAGCCAGGATTCAGACACAGCTAGAACATCCGGGTTGGCAGAGTGTGCTAAAGCAGTGAATAGAACAAACTTAGGGAGGAGGCTTCTAATGTTAACATGCATGAAACCAAGGCTATTACGGTTACAGACGTTGTCAAAAGAGAGCGCCTGGGGAATAGGAGTGGAGCTAGGCACTGCAGGGCCTGGATTCACCTCTACATCGCCAGAGGAACATAGGAGGAGTAGAATAAGGGTGCGGCTAAAAGCAATAAGAATTGGTCATCTAGAACGTCTGGAACAGAGAGTAAAAGGAGGTTTCTGGGGGCGATAAAATAGCATCAAGGTATAATGTACAGACAAAGGTATGGTAGGATGTGAATACAGTGGAGCTAAACCTAGGTATTGAGTGATGAAGAGAGAGATATTGTCTCTAGAAACATAATTGAAACCAGGAGATGTCATTGCATGTGTGGGTGGTGGAACTAATAGGTTGGATAAGGTATATTGGGCAGGACTAGAGGCTCTACAGTGAAATAAGCCAATAAACACTAACCAGAACAGCAATGGACAAGACATATTGACATTAAGGAGAGGCATGCTTAGTCGAGTGATCAAAAGGGTCCAGTGAGTGGAGAGGTTGGTTGGGGGTCACAACGATTTAGACAGCTAGCCAGGCCATCGGTAGCAAGCTAGCATAAGATGGAGGTCTGTTGTTAGCCACCTCTTGCGTTCCGTCAGTAGATTAGTGGGGTTCCGTGTGGTAGAGGGGATTAATCCAAATCACACAACAACAACAAAAATAAAAACAATAGATATAGTTATAGAGGCCCAAGAAGAAACATAATAATAATAATAAAAATAAATAAATTGTCCGATTGTCTATTCAGATAGCAGCCGGTAAGACAGCTAACGGTTAGCAGGCCGCAGATGGGCGTTCAGGTAACGTCGCGACGGAGGAGCCAGCCGGATCTCCTTTGGGTAGATAACGTCGGCAGTCCAGTTGTGAAGGCCCGGTGGGGCTCCGCGTAGGCAGTAAAACGGGTCCGGATAGGTGACTGCAGCCCAGGAGTGATTGATGGAGCTGGCTAGCTCCGGAATAATTGATGTTTGCTCCGGAATCGACGAAAGCCGATAGTCACACGGATCGCAGCTAGCTAGCTGTGAGATCCGGGTATGAATGTCCAGAGAGCAGTTGAAATCCAGGGACATGGAGAGAAAAATTGGTCCGGTATGTTCTGTTCCGAGCCGCGCTGCGCCGTACAAAACTGGTGATAGATTTTCGAGCTAAAGGATAGCTGATGACCACAAACCGTGGTTAGCTGAATACTAATGATTTGCCGGTAAAGAAGCTAACTAGCTTCTGAACTAGCTTCTGGATTCGCTTCTGGGCTAGCATCTGGCTAGCTCCTGGCTAGCTTCTGGCTAGTTTCTGGCTGGCTTCTTGGAGTTCTGACTAGCTTCTTGGAGGATTACAGATTTGAGGTAAATAATACTTTTTTATAAATATAAATTGGTGAGGCGGGTTGCAGGAGAGTGTTTTGAAGATGAGTTGATGGAAAATAAAAATAAAATGTATGTGAAAAAAGTTGTGTGTATATATATATATATATATATATATATATATATATACAGGACAAGGACAAAAGACGTCTGAACTGCTATGCCATCTTGGCTATGTCATCTTAAACCTGGGGTGAAGTGCAGTGGTTTCTGATAGCACGTGATTATATTCCATTCTGTGGAACTTTCTGTCCATTGATGAACATAAGGTGTCCATCAACTCTGTCACATGTCCTATGGTTACATTTGCTTCTCTCTGGTGGCTGGCTGTGATTCGCTGCGGACCTTTACACATGAGTATAATTTTTGAGGCTGTCGCATAGCTGAAAAGAGAGAACAGTAACTTATTAGTTCAGGTTCATGTTTTGTCTACTGATACTACATTGTCTTTTACTGCTCATATAAATACAGTGGGGAGAACAAGTATTTGATACACTGCCGATTTTGCAGGTTTTCCTACTTACAAAGCATGTAGAGGTCTGTAATTTTTATCATAGGTACACTTCAAATGTGAGAGACGGATCGGCTAACTCGATCGGCTATGAAAAGCCAACTGACATTTACTCCTGAGGTGTTGACCTGTTGCACTCTCTGCAACCACTGTGATTATTATTTGACCTTGCTGGTCATCTATGAACATTTGAACATCTTGGCCATGTACTGTTATAATCTCCACCCGGCACAGCCAGAAGAGGAATGGCCACCCCTCAGAGCCTGGTTCCTCTCTAGGTTTCTTCCCAGGTTCCTGCCTTTCTAGGGAGTTTTTCCTAGCCACTGTGCTTCTACATCTGCATTGCTTGCTGTTTGGGGTTTTAAAGAAGGCCAGTTTTATTCCTTCTTTAGTTAGGACAACAGTTTTCAGCTGTGCTAACAGAATTGCGAAAAGGGTTTTCTAATGATCAACAAGTCTTTTAAAAGGATAAACTTGGATTATCAACCGTTTCCAGCTACAATAGTCATTTACAACATTAACGATGTGTACACTGTATTTAATTTTTTTTATACTTTGTTTTTATTGTAGGAAGACAAAGAGAATACAAATAAAGTCACATTTTCTTTTACAAAATCAAATATCTGGCAGTTACAGTGCACTTCATACCTTCATCATCATATCATCATATTAGTTACATTGACATCTTTGAATTAGATCTTTTCCAAGTACGAAACCCATTTTTCCCAGTATTCTTGACCTCTCTCCTGTTGAGTTCTTAAAGCAAAGGTCTTAGGCTCCATGTGGTGTATTTCTTCTACAATGTCTATCCATTGTGTCACTGTGGGAGGGTCTTTTTGTAGCCATTTCCTAGTGAAAGCCTTTTTACTGGCTGCCAGTAGGACCTTCAAGAGGTACTTTTCTCTATTATGTAAGTTATCAGGTATTTCACCCAAGTACAAAGAAATTAATGTTTGTTCTATGTCAAATCACATAATTTTTCCAATGTTAGATCATATTTCTCCCCAGTATGTTTTGATTGCAGGACAAGTCCAAAAGATGTGAGATTGGTCCACCCTCAATAGACCGCATTCTCTCCAACAAGGGTGTAGTGAGCCAGTCTGTTTTGATTTCAGTTTAGGTGTTATGAAGAAACGTATAACATTCCTCCAACAGAATTCTCTCCATGACCTTGAGTTGGTGGAGCTTTGTTGAGTCTCTAATATGTTCAACCATGTTTCATCAGTTACTTCAATGTTTAAGTTCCTCCTCCCATTTATTTTTAATATAGTTTGTAGAATGTTTCTTTGAGGATTGAATACCCAAGTAGAGATTTGAAATCGTTTTTTTGTTACTCCCCAAGTTGTATGAGTTAGTGAATACTTGAATTCATTTTGGAGGTGCTCGAGGGTCAGTCACTTTTATCTCCCTTAAGAAATGGTGTCGAACTTGTAGGTATCTGTAAAAATCTTGTTTATCCAAGCCATGTTTTTTACTTAGGTCCTGGAAGTTATCTAGGTTCCCATTCCTTATAATTGTACTGAATGATGTGATGCCTTTCTGCGCCATTGTTTAAATCTGCTGTCCTGAGTTGCAGGGATGAAGCTGGGGTCGTATGCGGGCCAACTCAGCAGTTTGATCTCTCTGTCTAAATGATTTTGCTTAACTACCCTAAACCATGTCTTCAGAGAGAAATGAATCCACTGATTTTGTCTATTGTATATTTATTTTACCATGTCCTTATTTCCCAGTACTGACTGTATGGGTGTCTCTGTCAGAGTAGTCTCCATGTCCTTATTTCCCAGTACTGACTGTATGGGTGTCTCTGTCAGAGTAGTCTCCATGTCCTTATTTCCCAGTACTGACTGTATGGGTATCTCTGTCAGAGTAGTCTCCATGTCCTTATTTCCCAGTACTGACTGTATGGGTATCTCTGTCAGAGTAGTCTCCATGTCCTTATTTCCCAGTACTGACTGTATGGGTATCTCTGTCAGAGTAGTCTCCATGTCCTTATTTCCCAGTACTGACTGTATGGGTATCTCTGTCAGAGTAGTCTAGTGTCCTTATTTCCCAGTACTGACTGTATGGGTATCTCTGTCAGAGTAGTCTCCATGTCCTTATTTCCCAGTACTGACTGTATGGGTATCTCTGTCAGAGTAGTCTCCATGTCCTTATTTCCCAGTACTGACTGTATGGGTATCTCTGTCAGAGTAGTCTCCATGTCCTTATTTCCCAGTACTGACTGTATGGGTATCTCTGTCAGAGTAGTCTCCATGTCCTTATTTCCCAGTACTGACTGTATGGGTATCTCTGTCAGAGTAGTCTCCATGTCCTTATTTCCCAGTACTGACTGTATGGGTGTCTCTGTCAGAGTAGTCTCAATGTCTTTCCATTTGGATTCGTATTCTGAATTGCACCAACACACCAGAGGTCTCAATTGGGCTGACACATAATAATCTTTTAGGTTTGGTAAGGCCATACCCCCAGTTTTTTGGTAACTGTAATGTTGTATATCTAGTTCTTGGTCTCTTACTGTTCCAGATAAACCTTGATATCCATTTATCCCTAAACTGTTTAGGTGGGATTTCTATGGGCAGTGATTGGAACAAATACAGTAACCTCGGCAGGATGTTCATTTTGATTGTTTAAATTCTACTACTAAGATCTAAGAGAACTGAATCCACCTGTCTAGGTCATATATTTTCTTGTTGATGTGATCGTAATTCTTGCAATAAAGTTTGGGTGTATCTTTTGGTGAATTTGCTCCCAGATATTTAATGGATGAAGAGGTCCAGGTGAAGTTGTACCTACTCTTCAGCTCTTCCTGTGGGGTATAATTATATACTAGGGCTTGGGTCTCGTGTACGTTAAAAAGCACATACCCTGAATATGTTCCAAATGTTTGTAAAACATCCATCAATCTAGGTACACTTGAGCCTGGGTCTTTAAGGAATAACAGAACGTCATCAATATATCTTACAGTGGGGCAAAAAAGTATTTAGTCAGCCACCAATTGTGCAAGTTCTCCCACTTAAAAATATGAGAGGCCTGTAATTTTCCTCATAGGTATACTTGAACTATGACAGACAAAATTAGAAAAAAATCCAGAAAATCACATTGTAGGATTGTTAATGAATTGGGAGAATGAAGATTGGGAGAATGTCATATGGTCAGATGAAACCAAAATATAACTTTTTGGTAAAAACTCATCTCGTTGTGTTTGGAGGACAAAGAATGCTGAGTTGCATCCAAAGAACACCATATCTACTGTGAAGCATGGGGGTGGAAACATCATGCTTTGGGGCTGTTTTTCTGCAAAGGGACCAGGAAGACTGATCCGTGTAAAGGAAAGAATGAATGGGGCCATGTATCGTGAGATTTTGAGTGAAAACCTCCTTCCATCAGTAAGGGC
Source organism: Oncorhynchus gorbuscha (assembly GCF_021184085.1). Taxonomy (NCBI): domain Eukaryota; kingdom Metazoa; phylum Chordata; class Actinopteri; order Salmoniformes; family Salmonidae; genus Oncorhynchus; species Oncorhynchus gorbuscha. Next base: position 84,125,358 of record NC_060187.1, read on the forward strand.
ATTGAAGATGAAATGTGGCTGGATCTTTCACCATGACAATGATCCCAAAGTCCTGGAGTGGCCTAGCCAGTCTCCAGATCTCAACCCCAAAATCTTCGTGGGAGTTGAAAGTCTGTGTTGCCCAGCAACAGCCCCAAAACATCACTGCTCTAGAGGAGATCTGCATGGAGGAATGGGCCAAAATACCAGCAACAGTGTGTGGAAACCTTGTGAAGACTTACAGAAAGCGTTTGACCTCTGTCATTGCCAACAAAGGGTATATAACAAAGTATTGAGAAACTTTTGTTATTGACCAAATACTTATTTTCCACCATAATTTGCAAATAAATACAATGTGATTTTTTTGATTTTTTTTTCTCACATTTTGTCTCTCATAGTTGAAGTGTACATATGATGAAAATTACAGGCCTCTCATCTTTTTAAGTGGGTGAACTTGCACAATTGGTGGCTGACTAAATACTTTTTTGCCCCACTGTATGTAGCACTGCTCGTCACATTTCCCCATTAATCTGACTGCCAAGGCCCAGAAAAGACACTGTGCATGTGTTAAATGATGATCTTTTTATACTTTACCCAACTTTGCTTATTCATTCTTCCATGGTTATCTAACTCCGACTGAGACTTCTTATATATATTTTTAGCTTTACATTAATGGAATATGATATTTAATAATGATTAAAGTGTTAAGCTGGGGCGGAGTACTTTCGAGGCCCATATGTTGCTAGTACCTGGGTTGAAAAATCTGATACTGGTGCATTCAAAACTAGATCCTGGTGCATTACCTGCTATTAACATATATGAAACATCACACAAACTAGGTGTGATCAGTGGTGATCATGACACCATATAGAGTACAGAATAATAATTTTAGGGCAACATTACACATTTAATGTGCAATGTGTTGAACCATAACTGTGTAGGTGAGTCCAAACTTCTGACTGATACTGTACACTACCATTTAAAAGTTGGGACACAACTACTAATTCAAGGGTTTTTCTTTATTTGCACTATTTTCTACATTGTAGAATAGTGTAGACATCAAAACTATTAAATAACACATATGGAATCATGCAGTAACCAAAATAGAGTTGAACAAATCTAAATATATTTTAGATTCTTCAATCAGGTTCTGGGAATCCAAAAAAGTTATAAGTTCAAAGACAGAACATGAGGATAACAAGTTCTAGTGCCAGGAGATGTTTCCTGCTCTTAGTCTTGGGACTCACGAGTGAAGCAACGGTCTAAGGCACTGCATCTCAGTGCTAGAGGCATCACTACAGACCCTGGTTCGATTCCAGGCTGTATCACAACCGGCCATGATTGGGATTCCCACAGTGTCGTTAGGGTTTGGCTGGGGTAGGCCGTCATTGTAAATAAGAATTTGTTCTTAACTGACTTGCCTAGTTAAATAAAGGTTCAATTTTTAAAAAAGTAATTCACTAAGAACAAATCGGAAGCAAACGGGCCAAAATGGAGAGGCAGTACCTGAACTTGTCCAATAACAAACACTTGTTTTCATTTTCGGTTACAAAAATGTTTTGCTACAGTGTGCACTAATGAATACAGGATCATCATTGCACTGGTGTTTCCTCTTCCTCGGTTTCTCCTCCACTCTCTTTGCTCTCTCTCCTCCTGCCCACATCTCCCACTCAGTCATAAAGGTAAGCTCTACCTGCTGCCGAGGCTTCCTCGATCTCACCTCCCCTCCCTCCTGCCCAGTCCTGCCATCGGTTTCCCTCCTCCCCCCCTGTTCCTCAACTTCTGTGCCTCCATCAGGGTCCAGCCCTGAGTCTGGGCTGTGGTAGCGTCTGACGTGGTTCTTGAGGCTGACGTTGTGGTTGAAGCTCTTGTCGCAGCGCTGGCATTGGAAGGGCCTCTCCCCAGTGTGGACGCGCAGGTGGGACTTCAGCTGGCTGAGCTGGGCAAAGGCACGCTGGCACACCTGACACACAGGGAAGGGCAACATGGACCATGTAAATACAATACTTTGGATTTAAGTAAAAATTTAACGTTTTTATTTTATTTACAGTAAATAGCCCTCTTCAAAATAAGTAATTGAAACTGACACTTCAGTTGAATGTAATTGAAACCCGGCCCCTCCCTCCAGACCTGGCACTTGAAGGGCTTGTCGTCACTGTGGGACAGTGCGTGCCTCTCCAGGAGGTGACCCTTGTTGAATTCCTTGTAACATGTGTGACAGATGTGTCTCTTGGACTCGTGCTCTCTGAGATGGCGATTCCGTATGAGGATGTTGTCAAAGCTCAGTGGGCACTCTGAGCAGCTGTAGCATCTGTGACCTTTTAATCTTTTGAATCTGTGGGTCTTCTCGTGGGTCAGCTTGTCTGGCCGCGTCCTGAAGGATTGGAGGCAGAACTTACAGGGAAACTTAAGGTCCTGACGGTGTAGCCTTCGGTGCTGCTTGAGGCCCAGTTCACTCGCACAACCTTGCCCACAGTCTGGACAGCGGACCATGAACTTGTGTTCACACTTATGGTGTTTCAGCCTGGTGGTGTACAGGACGCCACATTCAGGACAGAGGACCATGTGGTGTTTTTTAGAGTATTTGAATTTCTGCCGGATGCTGACAAGGTCCCCGGAGTCCGGTTCTCCAGCGGCACCGCTGAACGACTCCTGGTCCTGCTGGTCTCTCTGGGGTGATGATGAAGGTGATCCATCAGAGTCTTCAGCAGACTCATCCAAACCAGTCTCTCCTGCAGCCTGCTGCAATTGCCTTCCTCTGAGTCTCCCTTTCCCCCTACCCCTTCCCCTGCCTCTCCCTCTCCCTCTACTACTCGTTGGTTTCTCCTCTTCTGGGTCAAATTCAGAGTCACTCTCTCTCAGTCCCTCTTCCTCAGCTTCGGGGTCAAATTCAGAGTCACTCTCTGTCCGTCTATCTTCCTCATCTACATTTACATATTTACATTTAAGTCATTTAGCAGACGCTCTTATCCAGAGCGACTTACAAATTGGTGCATTCACCTTATGACATCCAGTGGGACAGTCACTTAACAATAGTGCATCTAAAACTTAGGGGGGGTGGGGTGAGAGGGATTACTTAACCTATCCTAGGTATTCCTTAAAGAGGTGGGGTTTCAGGTGTCTCCGGAAGGTGGTGATTGACTCCGCTGTCCTGGCGTCGTGAGGGAGTTTGTTCCACCATTGGGGGGCCAGGGCAGCGAACAGTTTTGACTGGGCTGAGCGGGAGCTGTACTTCCTCAGTGGTAGGGAGGCGAGCAGGCCAGAGGTGGATGAACGCAGTGCCCTTGTTTGGGTGTAGGGCCTGATCAGAGCCTGGAGGTACTGAGGTGCCGTTCCCCTCACAGCTCCGTAGGCAAGCACCATGGTCTTGTAGCGGATGCGAGCTTCAACTGGAAGCCAGTGGAGAGAACGGAGGAGCGGGGTGACGTGAGAGAACTTGGGAAGGTTGAACACCAGACGGGCTGCGGCGTTCTGGATGAGTTGAAGGGGTTTAATGGCACAGGCAGGGAGCCCAGCCAACAGCGAGTTGCAGTAATCCAGACGGGGAGATGACAAGTGCCTGGATTAGGACCTGCGCCGCTTCCTGTGTGAGGCAGGGCACTCTGCGGATGTTGTAGAGCATGAACCTACAGGAACGGGCCACCGCCTTGATGTTAGTTGAGAACGACAGGGTGTTGTCCAGGATCACACCAAGGTTCTTGGCGCTCTGGGAGGAGGACACAGTGGAGTTGTCAACCGTGATGGCGAGATCATGGAACGGGCAGTCCTTCCCCGGGAGGAAGAGCAGCTCCGTCTTGCCGAGGTTCAGCTTGAGGTGGTGATCCGTCATCCACACTGATATGTCTGCCAGACATGCAGAGATGCGATTCGCCACCTGGTCATCAGAAGGGGAAAGGAGAAGATTAATTGTGTGTCGTCTGCATAGCAATGATAAGAGAGACCATGTGAGGTTATGACAGAGCCAAGTGACTTGGTGTATAGCGAGAATAGGAGAGGGCCAAGAACAGAGCCCTGGGGGACACCAGTGGTGAGAGCGCGTGGTGAGGAGACAGATTCTCGCCACGCCACCTGGTAGGAACGACCTGTCAGGTAGGACGCAATCCAAGCGTGGGCCGCGCCGGAGATGCCCAACTCGGAGAGGGTGGAGAGGAGGATCTGATGGTTCACAGTATCGAAGGCAGCCGATAGATCTAGAAGGATGAGAGCAGAGGAGAGAGAGTTAGCTTTAGCAGTGCGGAGCGCCTCCGTGATACAGAGGAGAGCAGTCTCAGTTGAATGACTAGTCTTGAAACCTGACTGATTTGGATCAAGAAGGTCATTCAGAGAGAGATAGCGGGAGAGCTGGCCAAGGACGGCACGTTCAAGAGTTTTGGAGAGAAAAGAAAGAAGGGATACTGGTCTGTAATTGTTGACATCGGAGGGATCGAGTGTAGGTTTTTTCAGAAGGGGTGCAACTCTCGCTCTCTTGAAGACGGAAGGGACGTAGCCAACGGTCAGGGATGAGTTGATGAGCGAGGTGAGGTAAGGGAGAAGGTCTCCGGAAATGGTCTGGAGAAGAGAGGAGGGGATAGGGTCAAGCGGGCAGGTTGTTGGGCGGCCGGCCGTCACAAGACGCGAGATTTCATCTGGAGAGAGAGGGGAGAAAGAGGTCAGAGCATAGGGTAGGGCAGTGTGAGCAGAACCAGCGGTGTCGTTTGACTTAGCAAACGAGGATCGGATGTCGTCGACCTTCTTTTCAAAATGGTTGACGAAGTCATCTGCAGAGAGGGAGGAGGGGGGGGAGGGGGCGGAGGATTCAGGAGGGAGGAGAAGGTGGCAAAGAGCTTCCTAGGGTTAGAGGCAGAAGCTTGGAATTTAGCGTGGTAGAAAGTGGCTTTAGCAGCAGAGACAGAGGAGGAAAATGTAGAGAGGAGGGAGTGAAAGGATGCCAGGTCCGCAGGGAGGCGAGTTTTCCTCCATTTCCGCTCGGCTGCCCGGAGCCCTGTTCTGTGAGCTCGCAATGAGTCATCGAGCCACGGAGCGGGAGGGGAGGACCGAGCCGGCCTGGAGGATAGGGGACATAGAGAGTCAAGGGATGCAGAGAGGGAGGAGAGGAGGGTTGAGGAGGCAGAATCAGGAGATAGGTGGGAGAAGGTTTGAGCGGAGGGAAGAGATGATAGGATGGAAGAGGAGAGAGTAGCGGGGGAGAGAGAGCGAAGGTTGGGACGGCGCGATACCATCCGAGTAGGGGCAGTGTGGGAGGTGTTGGATGAGAGCGAGAGGGAAAAGGATACAAGGCAGTGGTCGGAGACTTGGAGGGGAGTTGCAATGAGGTTAGTGGAAGAACAGCATCTAGTAAAGATGAGGTCGAGCGTATTGCCTGCCTTGTGAGTAGGGGGAAGGTGAGAGGGTGAGGTCAAAAGAGGAGAGGAGTGGAAAGAAGGAGGCAGAGAGGAAAGAGTCAAAGGTAGACGTGGGGAGGTTAAAGTCGCCCAGAACTGTGAGAGGTGAGCCGTCCTCAGGAAAGGAGCTTATCAAGGCATCAAGCTCATTGATGAACTCTCCGAGGGAACCTGGAGGGCGATAAATGATAAGGATGTTAAGCTTGAAAGGGCTAGTGACTGTGACAGCATGGAATTCAAAGGAGGCGATAGACAGATGGGTAAGGGGAGAAAGAGAGAATGACCACTTGGGAGAGATGAGGATCCCGGTGCCACCACCCCGCTGACCAGACGCTCTCGGGGTGTGCGAGAACACGTGGGCGGACGAAGAGAGAGCAGTAGGAGTAGCAGTGTTGTCTGTGGTGATCCATGTTTCCGTCAGGGCCAAGAAGTCGAGGGACTGGAGGGAGGCATGGGCTGAGATGAACTCTGCCTTGTTGACCGCAGATTGGCAGTTCCAGAGGCTACCGGAGACCTGGAACTCCACGTGGGTCGTGCGCGCTGGGACCACCAGAGTAGGGTGGCCGCGGCCACGCGGTGAGGAGCGTTTGTATGGTCTGTGCAGAGAGGAGAGAACAGGGATAAACCGACACATAGTTGACAGGCTACAGAAGAGGCTACGCTAATGCAAAGGAGATTGGAATGACAAGTGGACTACACGTCTCGAATGTTCAGAAAGTTAAGCTACGTAGCAAGAATCTTATTGACTAAAATGATTAAAATGATACAGTACTGCTGAAGTAGGCCAGCTGGCAGTGGGTGCGTTGTTGACACTACACTAATCAAGTCGTTCCGTTGAGTGTAATAGTTTCTGCAGTGTTGCTATTCGGGGGCTAGCAGGCTAGCTAGCAGTGTTGTTTACGTTACGTTGCGTTAAAAGAACGACAATAGATGGCTAGCGAACCTAGAAAATCGCTCTAGACTACACAATTATCTTTGATACAAAGACGGCTATGTAGCTAGCTAAGTAGCTAGCTACGATCAAACAAATCAAACCGTTGTACTGTAATGAAAATGAAGTGAAAATGTGATACAACCTGTGAATGCGACCGGGTAGTTGAGTTCTATACAGAAGACGTTGGCTAGCGTTGGCTAGCTGTTGGCTAGCTAGCAGAGTCACCTACGTTAAGGACGACAAATAGCTGGCTAGCTAACCTCGGTAAATTAAGATAATCACTCTAAGACTACACACTCTAAACCTAAACAACACAATTATCTTGGATACGATGATACGATGATACGAAGACAGCAAAGACAGCTATGTAGCTAGCTGACACTAAACTAATCAAGTCGTTCAGTTGAGTGTAACAGTTTCTCCAGTGCAGCTAATCAGTGGACGTTAGCTAGCTGGCTAGTGAAGACTAGTGAAGACTACGTTAGGACGGCGAAATACGATAATTACGCAATTATCTTTTGATACAAAGACGGCTATGTAGCTAGCTGAGAAGAAATTGCTAAGATAAGACAAATCAAACCGTTGTGATATAATGAAATATAATGAAAAAGTTATACACACACACATATCACCCTCCCCCTCATACCCATCTGCAGCGACCTCAGTCTTCTCTCCTTTGTCTATCTGAGAGGTTGGGCTTTCAGAGTCCTCAGGCTCTATAGAGTATATTGTCACCTCAATAGAGGCTTGCTGCTCAGCACCATTCTCCTGTTGTTCACCATCTAGGAACTTTCCCTTTCTCTCCTCTCCTTCCTCATTCTCCTGTGAGGACAGGCCATTGTCCTCCTGGCTTCGTGCACAGTCAATCTCACTGTCCAACACCACCTTAGTCACTTTCTTTCTCTCCTCTGTTCCTTTGTTCCCCTCATTTTTGCCCCTCACCAGGGACATGCCACTTCCTCCTGGTCTTGGTGGCTGGTCTACAGTCACCTCCATCTCCAAAGAGCCAGTCAGATCCAGAGCCTCATCTCTGTCCTCCGATGGCATGTCCCCATCTCGGTTCTCAGACGGCAAGGCTCCATCTGTGTCCTCAGATGGCAGGGCCACCTGCATGTCAACCTACTTAGCGAAGGAAAACACCAGTATTATTGGAGTGACAGTTCTGTATTAAAAAAATAAATAACTAGAGATACCACAGAATACAAACAACTGAAGTTAGTTACCTCACAATATCAACTGTTAATCCTTAAATACCCACCTGAATATTCTGTGGCTCGTCCCCATTTCCTTTGCGCATTGTCTGGACAGTAGATGCGTTGCTTTCCCATGTCCTGAGGTGGTTGCAGCTCTGGCAGTGTTGGGTCACAGAGAGGCATGTCCTGTCTCCCTGTGTCTGGATCACACTCTCACGCCTGCACTGCTCACACCGCTGAAACAGCTGCAGCAGGCAGTCGATTTTCACGATGATATCTTCTGGGGAGGGAGGGGGGGCAGCAGGTTGTGGAGGGGGGGCAGCTAACCTGGGTCAAAGAAATTAATAAAAAAGCGGTTGATTTCCTGCCACTATCGGCTCTTGCCAATTCATACTCATTAGCAATTGTATCTTCTAGGAACATGCGTTGATGAAACATTTCAATAAGAGTCCCCTTATTGGTCGGTATGTACTTCCAAAAAAGGTCTAAATAAAAATGCCTATTTGGCACCTCCACTGAACACAGATTGGTTATTTTTCTGCTGCTTATTAAAAAAACAAGATTTCAGTGTTGGAGTTGTGTTTCCTGACCGATTCTACGTTTGGTTAATGATGTTTGTCCCCCATGAGACACTGTAGACACGGAAGCCTAAGAAACTGTTCGAATAAGGATGTGTACGTGCACTACTTCGCACACACCATACATTTATTTCTAATGGATGCTCATTGTTCCTTGTGTAGAGCTAAATTATTTTGGGGTGCACTGGAGACCCTGTACTGCTTTCTGACTACTAGCCTTCCAAGGTTTAAAATACTGAAGAAGGAACAGGAAAACATGCAGCTGGATCTCTCGCTGTTTTCAAGCTGAAGAGTCTACTGGCCACAAGGTGGGCCTCCAGGAAACAGGCTACAGAAGTGATTATACAGAGCCTGCATGCAATCCTTGAACTCTGCTCTGAATAAATCCCCATAACTATACTACACCAGCTGATGACTTGCTCTCAAAGATGAGCACATTTGAGTTTAAATTAATGTTGGTGTTTTGGAACAGTTTACTAAAGAAGACGTACATCCTTCCCATCAGCAGTGTCAGTGCCATCAGCAGTGTCAGTGCCATCAGCAGTGTCAGTGCCATCAGCAGTGTCAGTGCCATCAGCAGTGCCAGTGCCATCAGCAGTGCCAGTGCCATCAGCAGTGTCAGTGCCATCAGCAGTGCCAGTGCCATCAGCAGTGTCAGTGCCATCAGCAGTGTCAGTGCCATCAGCAGTGTCAGTGCCATCAGCAGTGCCAGTGCCATCAGCAGTGTCAGTGCCATCAGCAGTGCCAGTGCCATCAGCAGTGTCAGTGCCATCAGCAGTGCCAGTGCCATCGGTAGTGCCAGTGCCATCAGCAGTGCCAGTGCCATCAGCAGTGTCAGTGCCATCAGCAGTGTCAGTGCCATCAGCAGTGTCAGTGCCATCAGCAGTGCCAGTGCCATCAGCAGTGTCAGTGCCATCAGCAGTGCCAGTGCCATCAGCAGTGCCAGTGCCATCAGCAGTGTCAGTGCCATCAGCAGTGCCAGTGCCATCAGCAGTGCCAGTGCCATCGGTAGTGCCAGTGCCATCAGCAGTGCCAGTGCCATCGGTAGTGCCAGTGCCATCAGCAGTGCCAGTGCCATCGGTAGTGCCAGTGCCATCAGCAGTGCCAGTGCCATCGGTAGTGCCAGTGCCATCAGCAGTGCCAGTGCCATCGGTAGTGCCAGTGCCATCAGCAGTGCCAGTGCCATCGGTAGTGCCAGTGCCATCAGCAGTGCCAAGCAAAGTTTCTGCCGCCTGTGAAAATCATCAAGCGATATTTGCGTGCATACATGAATAAGGCCAGACTATCCAATCTCGCATTGCTTTATACTGAGTGGGACATAGTGATTAAGAAAGTATTCACACACCTTGAGTTTTCCACATTTTGTTGTGTTACAGCCTGAATGTAAAATTGATTAAATTTAGATGGCCTACACACAATTCTCCATAATGTCAAAGAGGAATTATGTTTTCGAAATGTTTACAAATTACAATGAATATCCCTTTGAGCATGGTAAAGTTATTAACTGAGGATGGATCAACAACATTGTAGTTACTCCACAAAACTAACCTAATTGACAGAGTGGAAGGAAGGAAGCCTGTACAGAATAAAGAATATTCCAAAACATGCATCCTGTTTGCAAAAAGGCAGTAAAGGAATACTACAACAAATGTGGCAAAGCAATTAACTTTTTGTCTTGTATACAAAGTTATGTTTGGGGCAAATACTACAAACATTCCATATATTCAAGTATAGTGGTGGCTGCATCATGTTATGGGTATGCTTGTAATCATTAAGGACTGGGGAGTTTTTCATGATAAAAAAAGAAACGGAATAGTGTCCACAGCAAAATCCTAGAGGGAAAACGTGGTTCAGTCTGCTTTCCACCAGAAACTGGGAGATGAAATCACCTTTGAGCAGGACAATAACCTAAAACACAAGGCAAAATCTACACTGGGGTTGCTTACCAAGAAGACAGTGAATGTTCCTGAGTGACCGAATTACAGTTGACTTAAATCTACTTGAACATCTATGGCAAGACCTGAAAATGGTTGTCTAAGCAATGATCAATCAATTTGACAGAGCTTGAAGAGGTTTGAAAATAATAGTGAGCAAATGTTGCACAATAAAAGGTGTGGAAAGCTCTTAAACTTACCCAGAAAGACTCACAGCTGTAATCACTGCCAAAGGTGCTTCTATAAAGTATTGTCTCAGGGGTATGCAAATTATATATTTCTGTAATTCTTTTTTTTTTTTTTGCAAAAAAATAATAAAACATGTTTTCACTTTGATTGTGGGGTATTGTGTGTAGATGGGTGAGGGAAATATATATTTAATCCATTTTGAATTCAGGGTTATTATTACCGTGATATATATTTAATTCAGACAAAATGTGGAATAATGCAAGGCACTGTAGACACTGACAACTTGATTGGCAAATGTACCAACATGAAGGAGAGGAGGATGACGTTTTAAAAACGGGACCCTGATTTGTAAATAGTTTGTTCAAGTGTTGGGATTATTATTTAGTTCTATTGAACGCATGATAATGGAATTTAACAAAATGGACTAGATGACATCAGACTACAACATGGATATTTTGGCTGAGCAGTGACAACCTGGTGAGTGAAACATCCTTTTTGATTGGTCTTTGGTTACGATGAAAGCAGTTGACATGTTATTACATGCCCTCTTGCCCTCTTGCCCTCTTGCTCATCAACTCTTGACACCTATATGCAGGCCGTGTGCGTGTGTGACACTGTCTGCCTCGTGTTGCTTACGATGTGTCTACTTTATCTTTGAATGTAGGCCTATGTCTGCTAAACGAGAGCTTCATGCGTTGCGATGAATGATTTTGATGACTCGCCGCTTTGGTGCTGCTGTCCTTGGTGCTGACCACCTGCGGAGCTCTCCCGACCACTGCGCTTTGTAGAGCGACGTGTGTTGTCCATGGTGCTGACCACCTGCGGAGCTCTCCCGACCACTGCGCTTTGTAGAGCGAAGTGTGCTGTCCATGGTGCTGACCGCCTGCGGAGCTCTCCCGACCACTGCGCTTTGTAGAGCGAAGTGTGCTGTCCATGGTGTTGACCACCTGCGGAGCTCTCCCGACCACTGTGCTTTGTAGAGCGACGTGTGCTGAACTTGGTGCTGAAACATTGTATTGCGATTCACCGCAGACTGACACTTTTTTTTTGGTGTCTGGCAAAGTGACACTATCTGTATGTTTTATTGAAAGTAGGCTTGCATGGCTCTATGTGATGATGGCCAATTTGTGTTTATGATAGCTGATATACTTTTATGATTTGGTTAAAAAGACCCCTTGAAAGCGCCCGCCCCCTCTGCGCTGAGGCTAGGTCCACGCCTGGTTCTGGGACAATAGATCCAATATTCATACATCTACTGTACATAAAATATATATATTAATTCATACAACTACTGTATATATATATATATATTTATTAAGCAATGAGGCTAAAGCAACCGATCAGAACATTTATCTGAAAATGTTGCTAAACATATTTCTTCACATGTTACGCGCAGCAATGCGCCCACAGCAGTAGGCTATGTAGGCTATGCGCAAATGTGCACAACAGGTACTAGCCTTTCTCTCAGCTTGTGACCATTTGATCTGACCGAACTGTGCCTCGAGTATGTCAACAGAATCAAGCCTTTAGACGTTAATTATCCTACATTATACTTGTCAAGCATGACTGGCGTTTAGCCTAAAGGGTGAATTCGGAAAGAGTGGAACATATAAACTGGCACAGCTTAATCCTTACGCATTTATTTCTTGGTCTGACATGAGAAAATCTAAACTATTGTTATGCCCTTGCAGAGAAACTACACGATAAAAATCACATCACTTTATTGGTGTGACATCAGAGGGGGGCAGAGCAAGCTTCAAACAGGAAGCTCACCCTGCAAAACACAGCGACATAGCTTTCTTTCTGTTTTGATGTTATAAAATTGCAAAATATCGCACTGTGTCAAATGTTGATTTAAATGTGCATATTATGCAGTACTGCATGAAAATTCATAAAGAAGTTGCAAATATTATGTTTCGATTTTGTAATTCAGTCTTTTGTTATTGTCCCGCTTTACCAACCATAGCTAGCTAAAGTAGGACAGCATGGAGTAGCTAAAATGGGACCGTATGGAGTAGCTAAAGTGGAACAGCATGGAGTAGCTAAAGTGGGACCGTATGGAGTAGCTAAAGTGGGACAGCATGGAGTATCTAAAGTGGGACAGCATGGAGTAGCTAGTGGGACAGCGTGGAGTAGCTAAAGTGGGACAGCATGGAGTAGCTAAAGTGGGACAGCATGGAGTAGCTAAAGTGGGACAGTCTTATAGCCTTTTCCAATGGAGGAAAGATATCAAGTTTACATTATGGACCTCCTGTACTGGTTAGGTAGGGCTCTGGTTATTGTAGTACTAACTCCTGTAAAAACCATTGTAGTAGTATTGTTAATTGAGTGTATTCAGATAGAGTGGGACACTTTTTGCATTTTGGAAACTAGGACACCATTTTTATGGTCCTAATTGTACCCCAATGGGCTAATAGCCAGACACATGATGTATTTCTGGAATCTACACTTGTTTCATAATCACACAAAATGTTGTCATTGGGGTACAATTAGGACCATAATAATAATGGTGTCGCAGTTTATCTAAACTGCTGTCCAGGCTATCAAATGCGAGAAACATTTTTATTTGACTCTGTGTAGACAAAATGGGTGTGTCATGCATCCTGTTAATATATCAACAAAGAAAACGTGTGTGTGATTTTAGAAGCATCTTGAGGATTTCAGAAATGTATCATGTGTTGGGTTTATATGTTGGATAGATGTCGAAAGACGGAAAATGCAAGAAGTGTCCCACTTTCACCTCTCGTACATTTTTTTATTTCGTTTTCTGGCCTTGTGAGCGGGGTTTTGAGTAGTCATTGGGTTTGGAAATTTTATGTGGACCTGGCAACCCTGATAAACTGGTAGACTGCAGGGGGAAAAAACACGAATTACCTGTCAAGCAAAAACAAAGCAACTTCGGCATCTGTAGGCATAGATTTCTCCTCCTTGAGGTTCCTCCATCTGGTAAAAGCTTCTCCGATATTAATCCGATTTCTGGATTTGTCCTTTAATTTTCTCCACTCAGAATCTCGATCGGGTTTCTTCTTCAGTGGTAAAAAGGGTGTAAAGATTATATTATTATTGGCCATGATTGGGCGCAATAGAGGCACTATTTAAAACTAAATCGAATGTACTAGGGTATGGTGTAACGTTGGCTTTCTTTACAAATCTCAGCGCTCTACCATTGTTTACACCACGGAAATGACCTAATATTTACGTATTCCCGGGCCCCCTTTCTTCAGTAGGGTTTAAGGAAGATTGGCATCCAAACAGCGCATTACCGCCGCCTACTGTGCTGGAGTGTGGGCCAGAGACAGTAAGGAACTAAATCGTACCTGCCAGCCCTGTTTCTCTTGGGACACTGTCTGAATCCAAAATTACCCCCTTCCCTCGCCCCTCCATTTGTGAGTTCACACGCGCCTCCTACATTTACATTAGTGTCCCAAAACGGAGGGAGTGAAAATGATAGTTTCAAAATACCTGCAGTACTTCCACCTTCCTGATGGATTCTGTATTGACCAAGCAGGCAATGGGAGACAACTGAGTAGGGTGCAAATATTAGGGTGTTTATTTTCCCAAACTTGAAATTGTTTACAAAGAGAAGACAAAAACCATAGTGCATAAAAACTACTTAAAAGGTCTGTAAATGAATGAAAGTAAAAGTGTTCTTACAACTCAAACATAGATACATGTATAACTGAGGTCTACACAGCAGAACCAACTTCTTCTTCAAGGTTTATTGGCAGACTAGTTTCAATGTCACATGCACAATGAAATGTCTTTCTTGCAAGCTCTAACCCCAACAATGCAGTAGTCAATAACAAATGTAATACTGAATATAACAAGGTAGAACAAAAACATGAGAAATAAGAACACGAAAAAATAATAAATAATAATATATATAATATATGCCATTTAGCAGACGCTTTTATCCAAAGCGACTTACAGTCATGTGTGCATACATTCTACGTATGGGTGATCCCGGGAATCGAACCCACTAACCTGGCGTTACAAGCGCCATGCTCTACCAACTGAGCTACAGAAGGACCAAGTAAGCAAGTTCCAGTACCATATTTACAATGTGCAGGGACATTGTAGTGATAGGTAGATGTGTATAGGGGTTAAGGTGACAAGGCATCAGGATATAAGAAACAGTCGCAGCAGCACATATGATTGTATGTGAGCGGGTGTGAGTAGTCAGTATAAATGTATATGCATATTGTGTGTGTGTGTGTGTGTGTGTGTGTGTGTGTGTGTGTGTGTGTGTGTGTGTGTGTGTGTGTGTGTGTGTGTGTGTGTGTGTGTGTGTGTGTGTGTGAGTGAGTGTGTAGGGCCCTCTGAGTGTGCAGAAATCAAATACAAGAGTCAACTCAGCCTCTTAGCCATTTAGTTAGCTATTTAGCAGTCTTATGGCTTGGGGATAGAAGCTATTCAGGAGCCTGTTGGTGTCAGACTTCATGCACCAGCACAGCTTGCGATGTGGAAACAGAGAGAACAGTCTATGACTTGGGTGGCTGTAGTCTAACCTATAAGGTGTATTGCCGCCACTTACTGTGCGGGGTAGTAAAGTATCCCCCCAAAACGTTTTGGATGAAAATATTCATACTAACTACCAAAAACTAAATTAACACTATTTCTTCTGTTAAAATCAGTCAAAATGTGATCCCTACACAGGCTCATAGAGCCTCGGAGGGCCGTACTTCTTCTGTCTTTCAGGCCCAGAACCTTTTCTTCCACAGCCACAATGACGTCCAATTTCCTGATTTATTTGACACTTGAAACTCCAAGAGTTAGTTGAGCACACAGAATATAAAAGAGAATGGCCAGTTCCAAATATGAGGTAGGGAGGCTACAAAGATACACATTAACAAAATCAAGGATCTATTCCCAACATTTTTTGCAGAAACATGATTTTAAGCATAAATATCATTAACGTAATTTGTTTTAAATATATGCATTTTAAATAGAAAACGCTAGCATATCATGTTAAACTGGAGAAATCCAGTTAAAATGATATGTTAATCGACACCCCTCTATTTCAGGATAATACGAGGGTCCAATTAGCAGCAGGCCGGCTAACAAGCTGGCCACAATGCTGCAAATAAGGCACCAGAAACTGGCTGCAAAATCTCAAATGGTAAAACGCATCAATAATTATTAGATTAAGATGCTACAAATATACATCTACGGGTGTGCACTTAGAATTAGTGTATGCAACAATTCAATAAAGGTGTATCTTTGATATTTGAAATGAAAACCATGTGGTCATTATTTGATTGGACACTAAATGTCTGGTGCAAATGAATGTTAAAGTGCAAAGGATAGGGAGATTTAGCTATGGCTACATGTGGGCGTCACAGACACCTTCCTAATATTGCAAATGCTTTTTTGGGGCTGGATCATGTTGTTGAATTGTATGTTTTAATTCTGTAATGTATAGATTGTTGCTGCCTTCTTGGCCAGGTCTCCCTTGAAAAAAAAGAGACTCTGGGTCTCAATGGGCTTTTCCTGGTTAAATAAAGTGTCACAAATCCCCTTTCCTGAGTCTATTATTTGCCTGTGTTCTGTCCTGGAGTGTTTTTTCCGGCGTCCTGGAACGCACCCTGTCTGGTTGCCGGGCAATGTAGCCAGTTGAGAGTTCTGATTACCCGCACCTGTATCCCATCAGCTATCTGCACACCTGGTCATGATCATCATCTCTCCTCTTCATAAAACCGGACCTGACATCCATTCCCTGCCGGATCGTTAGCGATGAACAGTATGTTATGCCATAGCATCAGCCTCAAGTTGGATAGAATTTGTTTTGTTGTTTTTTACGTATTGCTTGCCTCTAAATTACCTCCGTTTGTTCTGTCTTCAGTTACTCACCCGGATCATTTACCCCATTCCCGCCTGGTCGTCGGAGGATTCCGCTACCCCATTGGATCCACCTATTTACTCCCATCAACTCACCACCGCTGCCCGCTACGCCACCTGGATATATCTACCCATTCACATTCACTTGTAAATAAATACTCACCTTCTTCCTACTCTCCTTGTCCTGGTCTGTTTCTGGGTTCGATTTTGAAAAAACGTGACATAAAGGCTATAAAATAGTAATGACTTATTCAGCAGTCTGTCCTAGCATTGTAAAAATAGCCTCCCCTGTCTCTTCCTCCCTGACTATTTACTTAGAATAGATGCCTGCCTTTAGCGTCTCTGTTCCACTGTCCAAATCATTCCCTTAGCCTCTGCCTTGCCCATTTGCACTGCCACATCCACTACCTCTCTCCTAAGGGCCTGTTTGGCTAGTGTCAGGTGATGCTACAGTTACTAGAGGAGAGAGACCCAAGTTGAGACGCTGGACCAGGTGGATAAGGTATGATTCAAGGCAGTTTATTTGAAGGTAAAAATGTCTGATACAAAGCGTGCACGGATCCTCTCATTTGGCTCAGAAGGAGTCCGCTGAAAAGGATGCCTAAACAGAGTGTGCAAAGGTATTTGAACATAGAATGACGTAGGTTGATTCTTGTAGTTCTGTCTTCTGACTGGTTGGTGAAGGTTGGAGGCAGGTCCTGTCCGACCCTTTGCCGGTGCCCCATTGGTGCTCCTTGAAGTCGTCTGATCCTGGCCCCTGCTCAGTTGAAAGGGGTGTGTCTGTGTGTCAAGACAATTGAGATAAGGGGAACTGAAATTGACAGTGGCGCAAGTAGGGGTTTGTGTGTCCAGGGATGTCAGTTGAAATGAGTGTGGGGTGTGTGTGTGTGCGTTCGTGCGCTGTAATGTATGTGTGTCAATTTGTGTGTCAAGAGGCCATGAGATAGGGGGAACTTGGGCTGACAGTTGGCGCTTCAGGCTAGGGGGTTTCCCTGTTTTGACAGGGATGCATATGATGGCCTCAGTCAGACAGATGAGTTTGGTGTCCTACAGTTGCTTCTGCGGTTAGAATCTGCTTTGACCTGGACAGAATGTGTCTGTGTTAAAGCAGAGGTATGTCTTGAGCAAAAGTCCCCTAAGCCTCAGGATGTGTTTTAATTATAGGGTTGCAAGTAAACTCTGCTTAGGCTATGAGTGATTACTATACATGTGTGATTAATATATTAGGGATATACTACACTAGCACATATACCTACTTATTCCCTTCCACCCCCTATGGCATGGGTATTCAAGGACAAGTCAGTTAAGAACAAATTCTTATTTTCGGAGGCAGAACGACAGATTTTTACCTCGTCAGCTCAGGGATTCGATCTTGCAACCTTTCAGTTACTAGTCCAACGCTCTAACCACTAGGCTACCTGCTTTATTCATCACGGTATCTCAGTGCATTCAAATTTCCATTGATAAAATGCAATTGCTTTCGTTTGTCAGTAGCTCATGCCTGCCCCTACCATGAACAATCTGTACATCAAGTAGAGAATCCCACACATGTGCAGAAGCTTCGGGACCTTTAGCTGTCGGGAAGAGGGTTCCAGAAGAATCGGATCTGCAGCAATTCCGTTAGCTAAACGGAGTGGCGAATGCTGCTTGTTTAATAAAGTTAGATCAAAGCTTAAGCAATGTCTGCAAGATCACATAGTTATGGGATTGTACATAACCAAATATAAAAGCATAACGTTACTGTAAGACAAAACACCACCGCATTAATGAGATTTTAGGATGATTGTCGGAATGGTCTCATTTCTCTCCTGCCGCCAAAACTCAACAGCGTTGTGCCAAAATGTGCTTTGAAATAAAACACAGGCAGGCCTATGCAAGTAGACACCATCAGCTCTAAAATTCACTCCCAGTACATCATTCAAAACAACATTGTACATAACTCAATATCTATAAAAACCTATATTTATTTATTTTAAATAACGAAACGTGCCAAACGTGAATTGGATCCTCAGCTCTGGGGAAGCGGCCAAAGGGAGTGCCGAAACGAGGGTGGTTACCTTCGGATCCACAGCTCTGGGGAAGAGGCCAAAGGGGAGTGCCGAAACGAGGGTGGTTACCTTCGGATCCACAGCTCTGGGGAAGAGGCCAAAGGGGAGTGCCGAAACGAGGGTGGTTACCTTCGGATCCACAGCTCTGGGGAAGAGGCCAAAGGGGAGTGCCGAAACGAGGGTGGTTACCTTCGGATCCTCAGCTCTGGGGAAGAGGCCAAAGGGGAGTGTCGAAACGAGGGTGGTTACCTTCGGATCCTCAGCTCTGGGGAAGAGGCCAAAGGGAGTGCCGAAACGAGGGTGGTTACCTTCGGATCCACAGCCTTTAACCTATAAACAAATAACATTGTTATCAATCGATACATGTTTGCAAATGTCTTGTCTTTTGAGTAGGCCAATTTATATTTCAATGAAGCCTGCAGAACCAACTTTACCTGTCCAAAAGTAGACATGTTAAATCAACATAACTCTTCAGCTCCTGAATGGTAACGTTACAGTAGAATATGGTAGTTAGCTAGAATGACTGAAAGTTGAGGCTTGCGCATTACCAGTCAGGAGACAGCATGCCAGGCATTTCCATGTTTGCTGTTCTCTCCACTGTGAAAAGAACACATGGCGGACTGCGACGTCGGATCAAAACGAAAGTGACATAAGTCAATTATTTGGAGTAATGAGAATGATTGTGACTGTTTTTGTTCAGATAAATGCATCTGCTTCCCAATAAAACTAGTTAGAACATTCTGCCATATTCGATGGAAAAGAGTTTGTTTCCAGTGATGATCTTGTCACCATAGAGTACAGAAACAGTGTCATTTTAAAGAAAACGTCACATTTAATTAACAATGGCCAGGTTGTACCATACATTTGTGTATTGGTTAAAAAAAAACTCAAGAACTGGTGTCCCAGAAACAGATTATGCAATTGAAAGCATGTCCATTGAACTGCATTTTAGAATCAATCAGATTCTGGGAAACTGGAACAGTTCAAAGTCAGAACTTGAGGATAACAAATTCTAGTGTCGGGAGATGTTTTCAGCTCTTAGTCTTGATTCATATTCACTAGGAACGAATCAGAATAAAACAGGCCAAAACAGAGAGGCACTACCTGAACTTTTCTTTTAAGGTTGCAAAACATTTTTGGCGTGTACTAATGAATACATCCTTGGCCTTTCTGTCCACCCATCTCACCTACAGCAGTGCCTAGCCTGTCCCGTAGGCCTCTGCTAGTGACTACCTCCCTCTCCCTCTGTCTTTACCTCTCCCCCTTCACTGCTCCCCATCATCTCCTCCTCCTCCAGGTCAAAGTCAGAGTCACTCTCTCACTGCCTCTCCTTCTTCAGGATCCTCATCATTGCACTGGCGCTTCCTCTGTTTCTCCTCCACTCTCTTTGATCACTCTCCTCCAACCCACATCTCCCACTCAGTCCAGAAGGTAAGCTCTACCTGCTGCCGAGGCTTCCTCTGTCCAACCTCCCCTCGCTCCTGCCCAGTCCTGCCATCTGTTTCCCTCTCTCCCTGACCCCCAACTCCTATGCCTTCATCAGGGTCCAGCCCTGAGTCTGGGCTGTGGTAGCGTCTGACGTGCTTCTTGAGGCTGACGTTGTGGTTGAAGCTCTTGTCGCAGCGCTGGCATTGGAATGGCCTGTCCCCAGTGTGGACGCGCAGGTGGGACTTTAGCTGGTTGGCTTGGGCAAAGGCACAGGGAAGGGCAACACGGACCATGTAAATACAATACATGTCTGATTTAAATAAAAATGTAAAGCATTGTTTAAAAAATATATATTTATAGTAAATTTCCCTCTCCAAAATAGGAGTTTAAAAAAGTAACTAATTAGTATTGCATACCTGGCACTTGAAGGGTTTGTCGTCACTGTGGGACAGCTCGTGCCTCTAGGCGGTGACCTTTGTCGAATTCCTTGTAACATGTATGACAGATGTGTTTCTTAAACATGTGCTCTCTGAGATGGCGGTTCCATATGAGGATGTTGTCAAACCTCAGTGGGCACTGAGCAGCTGTAGCATCTGTGATTTTTGAATCTGTGGGTCTTCGTGGGTCAGCTTGTCCAGCCGCATCCTGAAGGATTGGAGGCAGAACTTACAGGGAAACTTAAGGTCCTGATGGTGTTGCCTCTGGTGACTCTTGAGGCCCAGTTCACTCGCAAAAACCCTGCCCACAGTCTGGACAGCGGAACATGAACTTGTGTTCACACTTATGGTGTTTCAGCCTGGTGGTGTACAGGATGCCACATTCAGGACAGAGATATGGCGTTTGGAGTGTTTGAATTTCTGTCGGATGCTGGCAAGGTCCCCGGAGTCCGGTTCTCCAGCAGCACCGCTGAACGACTCCTGGTCCTGCTGGTCTCTCTGGGGTGATGATGAAGGTGATCCATCAGAGTCTTCAGCAGACTCATCCAAACCAGTCTCTCCTGCAGCCTGCTGCAATTGCCTTCCTCTGCTTCTCCCTTCTGCTTCTCACTTTCCCCCTACCCCTTCCCCTACTTCTTCCCCTGACTCTCCCTTTCTTTCCCCCTACCTCTTGCTCTGCTTCTCACTTTCCCCCTACCCCTTCCCCTACTTCTTCCCCTGATTCTCCCTTTCCTTCCCCCTACCTCTTCCTCTGCTTCTCACTTTCCCCCTACCCCTTCCCCTACTTCTTCCCCTGATTCTCCCTTTCTTTCCCCCTATCTCTTCCTCTGCTTCTCACTTTCCCCTACCACTTCCCCTACTTCTTCCCCTGATTCTCCCTTTCTTTCCTCCTATCTCTTCCTCTGCTTCTCACTTTCCCCCTACCCCTTCCCCTACTTCTTCACCTGATTCTCCCTTTCTTTCCTCCTATCTCTTCCTCTGCTTCTCACTTTCCCCCTACCCCTTCCCCTACTTCTTCCCCTGATTCTCCCTTTCTTTCCCCCTATCTCTTCCTCTGCTTCTCACTTTCCCCCTACCCCTTCCCCTACTTCTTCCCCTGATTCTCCCTTTCTTTCCTCCTATCTCTTCCTCTGCTTCTCACTTTCCCCCTACCCCTTCCCCTACTTCTTCCCCTGATTCTCCCTTTCCTTCCCCCTACCTCTTCCTCTGCTTCTCACTTTCCCCCTACCCCTTCCCCTACTTCTTCCCCTGATTCTCCCTTTCTTTCCCCCTATCTCTTCCTCTGCTTCTCACTTTCCCCTACTTCTTCCCCTGATTCTCCCTTTCTTTCCTCCTATCTCTTCCTCTGCTTCTCACTTTCCCCCTACCCCTTCCCCTACTTCTTCACCTGATTCTCCCTTTCTTTCCTCCTATCTCTTCCTCTGCTTCTCACTTTCCCCCTACCCCTTCCCCTACTTCTTCCCCTGATTCTCCCTTTCTTTCCCCCTATCTCTTCCTCTGCTTCTCACTTTCCCCCTACCCCTTCCCCTACTTCTTCCCCTGATTCTCCCTTTCTTTCCTCCTATCTCTTCCTCTGCTTCTCACTTTCCCCCTACCCCTTCCCCTACTTCTTCACCTGATTCTCCCTTTCTTTCCTCCTATCTCTTCCTCTGCTTCTCACTTTCCCCCTACCCCTTCCCCTACTTCTTCCCCTGATTCTCCCTTTCTTTCCCCCTATCTCTTCCTCTGCTTCTCACTTTCCCCCTACCCCTTCCCCTACTTCTTCCCCTGATTCTCCCTTTCTTTCCCCCTATCTCTTCCTCTGCTTCTCACTTTCCCCCTACCCCTTCCCCTACTTCTTCCCCTGATTCTCCCTTTCTTTCCTCCTATCTCTTCCTCTGCTTCTCACTTTCCCCCTACCCCTTCCCCTACTTCTTCCCCTGATTCTCCCTTTCTTTCCCCCTATCTCTTCCTCTGCTTCTCACTTTCCCCCTACCCCTTCCCCTACTTCTTCCCCTGATTCTCCCTTTCTTTCCTCCTATCTCTTCCTCTGCTTCTCACTTTCCCCCTACCCCTTCCCCTACTTCTTCCCCTGATTCTCCCTTTCTTTCCCCCTACCTCTTCCTCTGCTTCTCACTTTCCCCTTACCCCTTCCCCTACTTCTTCCCCTGATTCTCCCTTTCTTTCCTCCTATCTCTTCCTCTGCTTCTCACTTTCCCCCTACCCCTTCCCCTACTTCTTCACCTGATTCTCCCTTTCTTTCCTCCTATCTCTTCCTCTGCTTCTCACTTTCCCCCTACCCCTTCCCCTACTTCTTCACCTGATTCTCCCTTTCTTTCCTCCTATCTCTTCCTCTGCTTCTCACTTTCCCCCTACCCCTTCCCCTACTTCTTCCCCTGATTCTCCCTTTCTTTCCCCCTATCTCTTCCTCTGCTTCTCACTTTCCCCCTACCCCTTCCCCTACTTCTTCCCTGATTCTCCCTTTCTTTCCCCCTATCTCTTCCTCTGCTTCTCACTTTCCCCCTACCCCTTCCCCTACTTCTTCCCCTGATTCTCCCTTTCTTTCCTCCTATCTCTTCCTCTGCTTCTCACTTTCCCCCTACCCCTTCCCCTACTTCTTCCCCTGATTCTCCCTTTCTTTCCCCCTATCTCTTCCTCTGCTTCTCACTTTCCCCCTACCCCTTCCCCTACTTCTTCCCCTGATTCTCCCTTTCTTTCCTCCTATCTCTTCCTCTGCTTCTCACTTTCCCCCTACCCCTTCCCCTACTTCTTCCCCTGATTCTCCCTTTCTTTCCCCCTACCTCTTCCTCTGCTTCTCACTTTCCCCCTACCCCTTCCCCTACTTCTTCACCTGATTCTCCCTTTCTTTCCTCCTATCTCTTCCTCTGCTTCTCCCTCTACTACTTGTTGCGCTCTCCTCCTCTGGGTCAAATTCAGAGTCACTCTCTCTCAGTCCCTCATCCTCCTCTTCCTCTGGGTCAAATTCAGAGTCACTCTCTCTCAGTCCCTCATCCTCCTCTTCCTCTGGGTCAAAGTCAGAGTCACTCTCTCTTTGGCCATCTTCCTCATCTGTTTCCTTCTCCTCACCCTCCAGCTCAACACCCATCTGCAGCGACCTCAGTCTTCTCTCATCTGTCTATCTGAGAGGTAGGGCTTTCAGAGTCCTCAGGCTCTATAGAGTATATTGTCAACTCAATAGAGGCCCGCTGCTCACCACCATTCTCCGGTTGTTCACCACCTAGGGACTTTTCTCTCCATCATCATTCTCCTGTAAGGACAGACTATTTTCATCCTGACTTCGTGCACTGTCCATCTCACTGTCCAACACCACCTCAGTCACTTTCTTGATCTCCTCAGCTCCTTTGTTCCCCTCCTTCTTCCACCTCACCAATGACGAGCCACTTCCCCCTGGTCTTGGTGGCTGGTCTACAGTCACCTCCATTTCCAGAGAGCCGGTCAGCTCCAGGGCCTCATGTGTGTCCTCAGATGGCAGAGCCACATGCATCTCAGCCACCTTAGCAAGCATACACCATTATTGGAGTGATAATTATGTTAGAGCTAGAGATACCACAGAATACAAACAACTGAAGTTAGTTAGTTACCTCACAATATCAACTGTTAATCCTGAAATACCAACCTGGGTGTTCTGTGGCTCTTCCCCATTTCCTCTGTGTGTTGTCTGGAAAACAGACTGGTTGCTTGCCTATGTCCTGAGGTGGTTGCAGCTACGGCAGTGTTGGTTTAAAGAGAGGCACGTCCTGTCACTCTGCGTCTGGATCACACTCACAGCTGTACTGCTCACACTGCTGAAACAGCTGCAGCAGGCAGTTGATGTTCATGATAATATCTTCTGGGGAGGGAGGGGGACAACAGGTTGTGTGGGGGGGGGGGCAGCTAACCTGCATCAAATTTGGAAAAAAAGGGGGTTATTTCCTGCCACTTGGCTCTTGCAAATTCATATACATTAGCATATTTGGAAGAGACCGATGGAATGTTCCTCAGTCATTCGCATCATCGCACAATCTTATCGTCTAGGAACATGCCTGGATTAAAATACACTAAATTGCTCGTTTAACATCTCATTCCAAAATCATGGTCATTCATATGGAGTTAGTCCCCCTTTGCTGCTATAACAGCCTTTCCTCTTCTGGGAAGGCTTTCCCCTAGAGGTTGGAACATTGCTGCAGGGACTTGCTTCCATTCAGCCACAAGAGCATTGTTGAGGTTGGGTACTGATGTTGGCCGATTACATTGGCTCGCAGTCGGCGTTCCAATTCATCCCAAAGGTGTTTGATGGGGTTCAGTTCAGGGCTCTGTGCAGGCCAGTCAAGTTCTTCCACAGCAATTGACAAACCAAAACACTTTGTGCATGGGGGCATTGTTATGCTGAAACAGGAAAGGGCCTTCCCCAAACTGTTGACACAAAGTTGGAAGCACATAATCATTTAGAATGAGATTGTATGCTGTAGAGTTAAGATTTCCCTTCACTGGAACTATAGGGCCTAACCCTAAAAAACGCCAAACCTTACAGTTGGCACTATGCATTGGGGGTAGGTAGCGTTCTCCTGGAATCCGCCAAACCCAGATCAAATCAAAATCAATTCAAATGTATTTATATAGCCCTTCGTACATCAGCTGATATCTTAAAGTGCTGTACAGAAACCCAGCTTAAAACCGTAAGCAATGCAGGTGTAGAAGCACGGTGGCTAGGAAAAACTCCCTAGAAAGGCCAAAACCTAGGAAGAAACCTAGAGAGGAACCAGGCTATGTGGCCACCCAAGGCTATGTGGGGTGGCCAGTCCTCTTCTGGCTGTGCCGGGTGGAGATTATAACAGAACATGGCCAAGATGTTCAAATATTCATAAATGACCAGCATGGTCAAATAATAATAATCACAGGCAGAACAGTTGAAACTGGAGGAGCAGCACGGCCAGGTGGACTGGGGACAGCAAGGAGTCATCATGTCAGGTAGTCCTGAGGCATGGTCCTAGGGCTCAGGTCCTCCGAGAGAGAGAAAGAAAGAGAGAAAGAGAGAATTAGAGAGAGCATACTTAAATTCACACTGGACACCGGATAGGACAGGAGAAGTACTCCAGATATTACAAACTGACCCTAGCCCCACGACACATAAACTACTGCAGCATAAATACTGGAGGCTGAGACAGGAGGGGTCAGGAGACACTGTGGCCCCATCCGATGACACCCCCGGACAGGGCCAAACAGGAAGGATATAACCCCACCCACTTTGACAAAGCACAGCCCCCACACCACTAGAGGGATATCTTCAACCACAAACTTACCATCCTGAGTAGGCTGCATAGATTTCATGACAAAAAGCTTTTGTAAATTGAAATTTGCTATCGTAAATGTTAGCAACACCTCTGCCTTTGCGGGATGCACGGGGGATATGGTCACTAGTGTAGCCAGGAGGTGAGGCCTCATTTAACACAGTAAATTCATCAGGCTTAAGCCATGTTTCAGTCAGGCCAATCACATCAAGATTATGATCAGTGATTAGTTCATTGACTATAATTGCCTTTGAAGTAAGGGATCTAACATTAAGGAGCCCTATTTTGAGATCTCTTTCAATAATGACAGGAATGGAGGAGGTCTTTATCCTAGTGAGATTGCTAAGGTGAACACAGCCATGTTTAATTTTGCCCAACCTAGGTCGAGGCACAGACACGGTCTCCACGGGGATAGCTGAGCTGACTACACTGACTGTGCTAGTGGCAGATTCCACTATGCTGGCAGGCTGGCTAACAGCCTGCTGCCTGGCCTGCACCCTATTTCATTGTGGAGCTAGAGGAGTTAGAGCCCTGTCTATGTTGGTAGATAAGATGAGAGCACCCCTCCAGCTAGGATGGAGTCCGTCACTCCTCGGCAGGACAGGCTTGGTCCTGTTTGTGGGTGAGTCCCAGAAAGAGGACCAATTATCTAAAAATTATATCTTTTGGGAGGAGCATAAAACAGTTTAACCAGCGATTGAGATTCATCCGTCGGACTGCCAGATGGTGAAGCGTGATTCATCACCCTAGAGAAGGCGTTTCCACTGCTCCAGAGTCCAATGGCGGCGAGCTTTACCACTCCTGCCTGCGTATGGCATTGTGCATGGTGATCTTTAGCTTCTGTGCGGCTGCTCGGCCACGGAAACCCATTTCATGAAGATCCCGATGAACAGTAATTGTGCTACGTTACTTCCAGAGGCAGTTTGGAACTTGGTAGTGAGTGTTGCAGAGGACAGACTTTTTTAGACGCGCTTTCAGCACTCACAGTCCAGTTCTGTGAGCGTGTGTGGCCTACTTGCACAGTGCCGTTCTTCACTTGAAGAATTTCTGGATCCAGCTGGTGACACGCATGCTTTGGTGCATGTTGCTGTATAGCTCCCTGTTGTTCAATACCATGGGGCCTTCTGCTCTGCTTACTGCCTTGGCATAAGAAACCGACTGAATTGCCCTGAATTTTGTCCACCTCCATCTCTTTCACCCTAGTTGGGCATTCCAAGGATGTCGCCTCATGTTCTCCTCCACAGTCAGTTGCAACCCTTTATTCCTTTGCAATTCTTCCTTCCATCTGCAGACACTCCATCAGGGATGGGTAACTCCAGTCCTCAGAGGGGCCTGATTGGTGCCACACTTTTGCCCCAGCTCTCTCTCTCACACACACACACACACACACACACACACACACACACACACACACACACACACACACACACACACACACACACACACACACACACACACACACACACACACACACACACACACACACACACACACACACACACACGACTCCAATAATCAACTAATCATGATCTTCAGTTTAGAATGCAATTAATTTAAATCAGCTGTGTTTACTAGGGATTGGGGAAAAATGTGACACCACACCACAGTTGTGTTCACAAGTCTGTACAGTACAGAGTAGAGAACACTAGCATAAGTAGCTTAATGTATTGTATTCTACTGTGATGTACTTTAATGTCCAAACTTGTGAAACATTGATGTCTATGATTGATTCAGATTTGGTCTTGTTTTGAAGCAAAGCAACCAAATGTCTTGTTTGGGGCAGAGCTCACTAAAATAAGACAGCGTGTAGAACAATACCCAAATATGCTAAGTAGGCTATTGTATATTTATACCATTTGAGTACCCATTTAGTATACATCACCATGAATAGAAGGACAATATCCATATCAGGGACCTGATGAAATTATGTTACCTTAATATGTTACTCAGTTTAAATCCACTTCACATACTGTAGTTCAATAACCAAAATATATATTTTTCAAAGTCAATGTGTCATGTCATAGTTGACACCCCATTATTTTCTTAATTCGGAGCAGATATTTAAGAGGTATTTTTAAAGTGGACAAAAAACTGAGGGAGATTATTACCGAAGTTCTGTTACCACACTTTGCATCTGCACAGTTCTTCCAGATAATGTGTTTTTGTTAACATGTCTATGTAAATGGTTAAAAGTAGTCAAATCAAATTGTATTGGTCACAAACACGTGTTTAGCAGATGTTATTGCGGGTCTAGCTCCAACAGTGCAGTAATATCTAACAAGTAATATATATCAATTTCACAACAATACACACAAATTTAGGAATGGAATTAAGAATATATAAATATTTGGATGAGCAATGTCAGAGCGGCATAGACTAATACAGTAGAATAGAATACGGTATATGAGATGAGTAGGGCAAAATATGTAAACATTTATTAAAGTGACTATTGTTCCAAGTATTAAAGTGGCCAGTGATTTCAAGTCTGAATATAGGGCAGCAGCCTCTAAGGTGCTAGTGATGGCTATTTAACAGTCTGATGGCCTTGAGACAGAAGCTGCTTTTCAGTCTCTCGGTCCCAGCTTTGATGCACCTGTACTGACCTCGCCTTCTGGATGATAGCGGTGTGAACAGGCAGTGGCTCGGGTGGTTGTTGTCCTTGATGATCTTTTTGGCCTTCCTGTGACATCGGGTGCTCTAGGTGTCCTGGAGGGCAGGTAGTTTGCCCCCAGTGATGCGTTGGGCAGACACACCACCCTCTGGAGAGCCCTGTGGTTGCTGGCGATGTAACTGCCATACCAGGCGGTGATACAGCCTGACAGATTGCTCTCAATTATGCATCTGTAAACGTTTGTGAGGGATTCAGGTGCCAAGCCAAATTTCCTAAGCCTCCTGAGATTGAAGAGGCACTGTTGCGCCGTCCTCACCACAATGCCTGTGTGGGTGGACCATTTCAGTTTGTCAGTGATGTGTACGCAGAGGAATTTGAAGCGTTCCACCTTCTCCACTGCGGTCCTATCGATGTGCATAGGGAGGGGGAGGGTGCTATCTCAGCTCATTTTGTTTAGTTGACTTTTGGTGAGGGTTATTTTCCTGGCACCACACTCCCAGAGCCCCACCACTGTTGGTAATCAGGCCTACTACTGTTGTGTCGTCTGCAAACTTGATGATTGAGTTAGAGGCATGCGTGGCCACGCAGTCATGGGTGAACAAGGAATACAGGAGGCGGCTGAGCACGCACCCTTGTGGGGCCTCTCTTCAGGATCAGCGAAGTGGAGGTGTTGTTTCCTACCTTCACCACTTGAGGTCAGCCCGTCAGGAAGTCCAGGACCCAGTTGCACAGGTTCAGACCCAAGGCCCCAAGCTTTCTTTCCCAATATTTCTTTACAGACTAATACACTTGAAACAAATAACCAAACCGAAAAGTGCAGATATTACTAGTGCCTCCCCCGCGATCAAACCGCCATAAAATAAAAATGCAGCCTAACGTGAACATTGACAGCTGTCTTGGACAAAAATCAAATAAATGCTACTGAGATCAGTGAAATGCTGGCTAAACTGACAACGGAGTGAAGAGCAGAAACCTCAACTAGCAAGTCGCAGCAATTAAGATGTGTGTGCTCGTTCACGCGTAGGAGGGGAGAGAGAATTTTACGCGCCATCATTAAAATTAAACACTTAAATTTACCCCGGTCTGTAACGGCGTTCGTCTGTTGAAGGAAGAGAGTCGGACCGAAATGCAGCGTGTTTGTTACTCATGATCTTTAATGAATGAAAACAGAACGATACATGAAATAACTCAATACAAAAACAACAAACGGAACGAGAAACCTATTACAGCCTATCGGGTGAACACTACACAGAGACAGGAACAATCACCCACGAAATACAAAGCGAAACTAAGGCTACCTAAATACGGTTCCCAATCAGAGACAACGAGAAATACCTGACTCTGATTGAGAATCGCCTCAGGCAGCCAAGCCTATGCAACACCCCTAATCAGCCGCAATCCCAAATACTACAAACCCCAATACGAAAAACAACATATAAACCCATGTCACACCCTGGCCTACCCAAACATATAACAAAAACACAAAATACAATGACCAAGGCGTGATACGGTCTGTCCACGGGACTTGTTGTCCTGCTTCTTGGATGCTGATCGAATTATTGTAGGTTTTAAAGCGGTCTCTGGTGGTGCAGGATTACTGAGGTATACAATTAACGGATGCTTCTGGGAGTCAGCCATGTTGACAGACGTCTAAATATAGGGATAGTTAAAGGACTCATTCAAAGATATTTATAACTAATCCCTTTCTCGCTGTGACTCAGCTGAGTCTTCTTCTATGTCAAAGTGGTCCGCAAACAATCATTTAAGTGCATGCTGCCTTGCTACTTGCAAAATTAATTAAAGAAGTCCTGGATGCAATCATTGATGAAACACAGTCTGGCTTCATGAGGAACAGACATATTTCTAACAATGTCAGACTAGTATTAGACATACTTGACTACTCAGACCTAATAACTGAGGATAGCTTCATATTATTTTTTAGATTTTTATAAAGCATTTGACACAGTAGAGCATCAGTTTCTCTTCCACTCCCTTGAGAGACTTGGCTTTGGGATTTTTTTCTGTAAGGCTATTAAGACTCACTATGCAAATGGTAACAGCTCTATCAAATTGAAATATGGCACCTCACCTAGATTTGAGTTAAAGAGAGGAATTAGGCAAAGTTGTCCTATCTCTCCATACCTTTTTTTATTAATCACCCAACTTCTTGCAAATTCTTTCAATAATAGTCCTGTACAAGGTATTTCCATAGCTGGTGAAGAAATAATTATAAGCCAGCTGCATGATGATACTACACTTTGTCTGAAAGATGCTAACCAAATTCCCATATCGATCAATGTGATACAATCCTTTTCCAAAGCGTCTGGTCTATATCTTAAACATTAATAAATGTGAACTCATTGCTGTCAAAGATTGTGTGACACCTTCGTATTATGGTATTCCAGTAAAAGAAGAACTTACATATTTAGGCATAACCATTAAAGGATCAGATGTCTAGAGGCTTACTAAATTTTAACTTGTAACATATTCCCTTTACAAACCCATCAGATTTTTCCTGGACATTTGATGATGTAGAACAGTGAAACACATTTTCTTTAACAATATATATCTTTAAACCAAAACTGTAGAAGTGAAAAAAAACAACAGCCTCAAGAGTTCTAAGAAATGTTCAAAGCCAAAAGATTATGGTCATGACAAAACCGATAAGACTTTTTTAATGACACCAGTAGGTGGCTCCTGGTTCTGATCTGGTTCTTTCTGGGGTGGTGATGATAATGTATCCAGCTTTTCAACAGCAGTGTCCTCATGTACAGTGGGGCAAAAAAGTATTTAGTCAGCCACCAACTGTGCAAGTTCTCCCACTTAAAAAGATGAGAGAGGCCTGTAATTTTCATCATAGGTAGACAGACAAAATGAGAAAAAAATCCAGAAAATCACATTGTAGGATTTTTTTATGAATGTATTTGCAAATTATGGTGGAAAATAAGTATTTGGTCACCTACAAACAAGCAAGATTTCTGGCTCTCGCAGACCTGTAACTTCTTCTTTAAGGGGCTCCTCGGTCCTCCACTCGTTACCTGTATTAATGGCACCTCTTTGAACTTGTTATCAGTATAAAAGACACCTGTCCACAACCTCAAACAGTCACACTCCAAACTCCACTATGGCCAAGACCAAAGAGCTGTCAAAGGACACCAGAAACAAGATTGTAGACCTGCACCAGGCTGGGAAGACTGAATCTGCAATAGGTAGGCAGCTTGGTTTGAAGAAATCAACTGTTGGAGCAATTATTAGGAAATGGAAGACATACAATACCACTGATAATCCCCCTCGATCTCGGGCTCCACGCAAGATCTCACCCCGTGGGGTCAAAATGATCACAAGAACGGTGAGCAAAAATCCCAGAACCACAAAGGGGGACCTAGTGAATGACCTGCAGAGAGCTGGGACCAAAGAAACAAAGCCTACCATCAGTAACACACTACGCCGCCAGGGACTCAAATCCTGCAGTGCCAGACGTGTCCCTCTGCTTAAGCCAGTACATGTCCAGGCCCGTCTGAAGTTTGCTAGAGAGCATTTGGATGATCCAGAAGAAGATTGGGAGAATGTCATATGGTCAGATGAAACCAAAATAGAAATTTTTGGGAAAAACTCAACTCGTCGTGTTTGGAGGACAAAGAATGCTGAGTTGCATCCAAAGAACACCATACCTACTGTGAAGCATGGGGGTGGAAACATCATGCTTTGGGGCTGTTTTTCTGCAAAGGGACCAGGACGACTGATCAGTGTAAAGGAAAGAATGAATGGGGCCATGTATTGTGAGATTTTGAGTGAAAACCTCCTTCCATCAGCAAGGGCATTGAAGATGAAACGTGGCTGGGTCTTTCAGCATAACAATGATCCCAAACACACAGAGTGGCGGCTTCGTAAGAAGCATTTCAAGGTCCTGGAGTGGCCTAGCCAGTCTCCAGATCTCAACCCCATAGAAAATATTTGGAGGGAGTTGTAAGTCCGTGTTTCCCAGCAACAGCCCCATAACATCATTGCTCTAGAGGAGATCTGTATGGAGGAATGGGCCAAAATACCAGCAACAGTGTGTGAAAACCATGTGAAGACTTACAGAAAACATTTCACCTCTGTCATTGCCAACAAAGGGTATATAACAAAGTATTGAGATAAACTTTTGTTATTGACCAAATACTTATTTTCCACCATAATTTGCAAATAAATTCATTAGAAATCCTACAATGTGATTTTCTAGATTTTTTTTCCACATTTTGTCTGTCACAGTTGAAGTGTACCTATGATGAAAATTACAGGCCTCTCTCATCTTTTTAAGTGGGAGAACTTGCACAATTGTTGGCTGACTAAATTTTTTTTTGCCCCACTGTATCTCTCCTAGAGGCTTCTACCAGTGCCCCCCGCCTCCACTACCTTTCCCTTTACTCCCTGTCTTCTCCTCTTCCTCCAGGTCAAAGTCAGAATCACTCTCATTCTGACGCTCCTCCTCCTCAGGTTCATAGTTCCACTGTTGCCTGCTCCTCCGCTCTCGCACCTCCACTCCCTCCCCACTCTCCCCTTGGTGATAGCGTGTGACGAGGTTCTTGAGGCTGACGTTGTGGTTAAAGCTCTTGACGCAGCGCTGGCATTTGAAGGTCCTCTCCCCAGTGTGCAGGTAAGACTTCAGCTGGCTGGCCTGGGCAAAGGAACGCTGGCACACCTGACACCTAGCAGGAGCAGAGTGTAATGGAAAACATTAACACTTTGCAGTCCACTTTCAGCTGATAATACAAACAAACAAAACATACATTTCAAAGGGAGATGTGCTCAGTATCAAACTAACAGAGTATGCAGTATAAAACACCTACCTGAAAGATTTGTTGTCACTGTGGCTCAGCTTGTGCTTCTCAAGCTTGCTAAGTTGGGGGAATTCCTTGTAGCACGTGTTACAAATGTCTCTTGGACTCATGCTCTCTGAAATGGCGGTTCCGTTTCAAGATGTTGTAAAATCCCCAGGGGCATTTGGAGCACCTATAGTGCAACTTTTTGACCTGGTGGTCGTCCTTCTCGTGGGTCTGCTTGCCTTCCCTGGCCTTGAAGTGCTTGAGGCAGAACTTACAAGAGTAGACATGCTCTTGATGGTGAAGCCTCTGGAGATGCTTGAGGCCAGCTTCATCCACGCAGCGCTTCCCACAGACAGAACTGATGCTCCACACTGAGATGAGGATGCCACAGTCTGGACAGAGAAGCCGTGAGCGTTTGGAGTGCTCTCAACGGACGTGCTCCTCATAACTGTCGAGGCGTGGAACCGCATGCAGAGTTTGTGAAACCCAACAGGCTCCCCAGGCTGGCCATCACACACACAGCTTCTTGTGTCGGCGTGGAGTGTAGGCTGGCTCGCTCGCTCCGTCTCTTGCGCTCCATCTCTCGCTCGCTCGCTCCGTCTCTTGCGCTCCATCTCTCGCTCGCTCGCTCCGTCTCTTGCGCTCCATCTCTCGCTCGCTCGCTCCGTCTCTTGCGCTCCATCTCTCGCTCGCTCGCTCCGTCTCTTGCGCTCCATCTCTCGCTCGCTCGCTCCGTCTCTTGCGCTCCATCTCTCGCTCGCTCGCTCCGTCTCTTGCGCTCCATCTCTCGCTCGCTCGCTCCGTCTCTTGCGCTCCATCTCTCGCTCGCTCGCTCCGTCTCTTGCGCTCCATCTCTCGCTCGCTCGCTCCGTCTCTTGCCTCCATCTCTCGCTCCGTCTCTTGCGCTCCATCTCTCGCTCCGTCTCTTGCGCTCCATCTCTCGCTCCGTCTCTTGCGCTCCATCTCTCGCTCCGTCTCTTGCGCTCCGTCTCTCGCTCCGTCTCTTGCGCTCCGTCTCTCGCTCCGTCTCTTGCGCTCCGTCTCTTGCGCTCCGTCTCTCGCTCCGTCTCTTGCGCTCCGTCTCTCGCTCCGTCTCTTGCGCTCCGTCTCTCGCTCCGTCTCTTGCGCTCCGTCTCTCGCTCCGTCTCTTGCGCTCCGTCTCTCGCTCCGTCTCTTGCGCTCCGTCTCTCGCTCCGTCTCTTGCGCTCCATCTCTCGCTCCGTCTCTTGCGCTCCATCGCTCGCTCCGTCTCTTGCGCTCCATCTCTCGCTCGCTCGCTCCGTCTCTTGCGCTCCATCTCTCGCTCGCTCGCTCCGTCTCTTGCGCTCCATCTCTCGCTCGCTCGCTCCGTCTCTTGCGCTCCATCTCTCGCTCGCTCGCTCCGTCTCTTGCTCTCCATCTCTCGCTCGCTCGCTCCGTCTCTTGCGCTCCATCTCTCGCTCGCTCGCTCCGTCTCTTGCGCTCCATCTCTCGCTCGCTCGCTCCGTCTCTTGCGCTCCATCTCTCGCTCGCTCGCTCCGTCTCTTGCGCTCCATCTCTCGCTCGCTCGCTCCGTCTCTTGCGCTCCATCTCTCGCTCGCTCGCTCCGTCTCTTGCGCTCCATCTCTCGCTCGCTCGCTCCGTCTCTTGCGCTCCATCTCTCGCTCGCTCGCTCCGTCTCTTGCGCTCCATCTCTCGCTCGCTCGCTCCGTCTCTTGCGCTCCATCTCTCGCTCGCTCACAGAATCTAAAGTCACCTCCGGCTCCAATGAGGGTTCCCAGTCAGCATTAGCCTGCTGCTCCTCTCTGCTGGGCAGTCCCTTTATCTGTCTGTCTCTCGTCTCCTTTTTCCTCCTCTAGGTACAGAGCCCTTTCCTCCCTGTTGGGTGCAGTGTCTGCATCACTGTACTGTAGATCCTTAGTCACCTCCATCACCAGAGAGCCAGTCAGCTCCAGTTCCCCCTTCTCGAACACCATGGCAGCCAACAGCTTCTTCTCTTCCTCGCTATAGGAGCCAAAACTTCTAGTCTCCTGCTTCACAGACCCGTCCCTTTCCATCCTCAGGGAACAACTGTTGTCTAAGTCTTTGTATTCACGCAGCAGGCCCACTGACACTTCACTCACCTAATCAAAAGAAAACAGAGATAAGTGTTATTGGCTACATGATGAAGTGTGTTTGATTCATATCTCATATGAAACCCATCTCATACAGCAGCAGCATCATAACCTGTTCTCCGTGGTTTAACTCATCTGAGCTTCTGGGCTGAATGTTTACGCACTGGTCCTCCTCAATGGACAGACAACATTCTTCAGTGGCACTGCTGCCTGGCGTCTGGCCTATCAACAGTGACTGTGTTAACACCCTTTCCTGACCAACCATGACGTCTGTCCTCGATGGCTCGCTCTTAACACAATAATTAAGAATTAGAAAACATATGTCCGTTTATATGGCTTGCCTACATGTCGTGCATAGAATGCCTACTGATGGGAAATAACTTTTAATCTTACTGATTGACATTTCCATGCTCTCATAATAGTGCCCTGGAAAAATGTTCTGGGCATACTAATAACATTCTGAGGTCGTCAGTCGGAGTATTGGCGTCAATGTTCAGGGCAACTTGCCATAGTCTCAATCGGTCGGATCTCTCAATGGAAGTTGGTGAAACATTATATTTGACCCAGTCCTAGTGTTTGTTATGGCAAGTTTTTACAGTGCAGTCACGAACCGTATTGGAATAGGCGATGGAAGTCTGTCGATGTAACGCAAGTCTCAGCACACTTAGGTAGCTCGCTAACTTACTTGCTAACGTTGTTCAGTGGTACCGTTGCTGTCTGGCCAATCAACAGTGTCGGTTTTAAAATCCTCTCCTGAACAACCATGCTGTCTGACCTTCATGGCTCCGTCTTGTCGACCAATGTGTTTAAATACATAATAAAGAAGTAGAAACACTTATATAACATAGCTAGCTTTAAGCCATAGAAAAAAATTGGGCTAACTAAACTTCAGTAGCAAGCGCCATTTCATTGCATACCAGCTAGCTACAACAGAGATAATGGAGGAATGGAATTTCCATACCGTCTCTGCTACAAAGGCACATAAACAGGAAGTGAGGCACAAGTCTGTTCCAGAAATGAGATTTCCAGGCAACCATGTAAATTAAAGCTCCTAGCTGCAACCTAGGTTAAAAATAATGACTGTTATTTTCAACCAAGGCTGCAAACTAGCCCTGCAATTCTTGTGGTGGCCAACAGGGCTTAATAGCAGAGATACTTAAAAGGAGGGCCGCAGAGCTATAGGGGGTGGTGGGGACATTACTTGTCTGAGTAAGTGAGAGAGTGCTACCCTTTAAAAACTAATTATTTGATCAAATAATGTTATGGGAAACACCGTTCATTGATTTTTCATGCTTCGTGAGCTTTTGCATTGTTAATTAATGTGTGTGTGTGTCATCTTTAGAGGTAAGAAGACAGGAACATAAAATATAGAATATTGCCCTCATTTATCATCATACATCTACAAATAAAACAGACTGAGCGTAATTTAAAACAATGTTTTATTAAATCATAAATTCAACATCCCAAAAGTGCACAGGGGTTGAAAAACTCCACATTTTAAAAGTCAAGAAAGGTCAATCTAAGGAGAAAAAAAATATCAAATTATTCCTAGTGCAGTAGCTTCTCATAACCTATGGCTTGTGGCTAAATGAGATACAGCTCTCCTCATTATAACCATTTCTAGTCACACCCTGGATACGACTTCATCATCATATTAGTATTTGCTGATGATCTCCTTAGCAAGTGAGATGTAAGCTGTCATGGCATCCTCCTTGGACATACCTAGAAAATAAGAACACAAATACAACTTTTATATTTTTTATTTAACCAGGAAAAGCCCATTGAGACCCAGTTTCTTTTTCAAGGGAGACCTGGCCAAGAAGGCAGTAACAATCAATATATTACAAAATAAAAACACACAACAATACAACAACATGATCCAGTTTACCCAAAAGGGCTTTGTAGATGAACACATACAAATGGATATTTCTGCACATATAAAGTGAGGTCCAACCCACCATTTGGTGCAATGTGCAATGGTGGGTGAGTGACTTGGCATTTGTAATAAAGCCCAAGGATGCATGATAAACAGAGTCCAGTCTCTGTAAGACGGAGGTTGTATGCATATACAACAAGTCACCATAATCAATTACAGAGAGAAAAGTGGCCTGAACAAGCTTCTTTCTAGCCATAAGCGAGAAGCAAGCCTTATTACTAAGATAAAAACCCAATTTCAATTTAAGCTTTGTCAGAAGATTATCCACATGAACTTTAAAGGACAACTTGTCATCCAACCAAATACCTATTTATTTCTAGGAAGAAACTTTTCAATAGATAAGCCACAAGATGTGACAATGCTAACCTTCTCTGGCAGAGTTCTAGCTCTGGTAAAGGTCATGAATTTAGTTTTTTTGTATATTCAAGAACAGTTTGAGGTCATAAAGGGAGGCCTGCAGTGACTGAAAGCAGTCTGGAGCTCTTCAACCAGAGAAGGAGTCCATGAATATATAACTGTATCATCTGCATATAGATGTAACTTTGCTGGTTGCATCCCATTTCCCAAATCATTAATACAAATTGAGAACACAGGAGCTAAAATGGAACCCTGGGGCACACCTCTATTAATCTCAAGAAAGCTAGACTTGTGATTGCCAGTTATACACATTGTGTTCTGTCAGAAAGATAGTTCCTAAACCAATATACTGCCCCTTTACTGAGACCAATGTTTCTGAGTCTAGCTAGCAATAATTAATGGTCAACTGAATCAAAGACCTTTGATAAAAATATAAAAAAAGAGCTGTGAGTTCACTAGGGATTCATAGACCTTGGCTAGGATAGGGAGTTTAGAGATAGGACGATAGTTATTAGCATCTGAGGGATCTCCACCCTTTAGCAGTAGGAGGACATAAGCTGATTTCCAAATGCTGGGTATGGAATTGTTCAAGAGACAATGTGAGCCACAGGTCCAGTAATAATACCAGCTGCTATCTTTAAGAGGTAGGGGTCCAGGTTGTCTGGACCTGCAGACTTTTAGTGTCTATTGCCTTTAGTGCTTTATAGACCTCAGTATAAGAAACAGGCTCAAAGTTAAAATGTTTCACGAGGGCCTATATCATAGTTGACTGTAACAGAGGCCTGGGACCCACCATTATCAAAAACTGAACCAGCAGATATGAAGTGCTTGTTAAAACCCCTACAATATGGGCTGTATCCTTCACCTCATTAGAATCTATCATTAAGTGGTCAGGAAGGCCAGGGGATACATTAGAATCTCTCATTAAATGGTCAGGAAGGCCAGGGATACATTAGAATCTATCATTAAATGGTCAGGAAGGCCAGGGGATACATTAGAATCTATCATTAAGTGGTCAGGAAGGCCGGGGGATACATTAGAATCTCTCATTAAATGGTCAGGAAGGCCAGGGGATACATTAGAATCTCTCATTAAATGGTCAGGAAGGCCAGGGGATACATTAGAATCTATCATTAAATGGTCAGGAAGGCCAGGGGATACATTAGAATCTATCATTAAATGGTCAGGAAGGCCAGGGGATACATTAGAATCTATCATTAAATGGTCAGGAAGGCCAGGGGATACATTAGAATCTATCATTAAATGGTCAGGAAGGCCAGGGGATACATTAGAATCTATCATTAAATGGTCAGGAAGGCCAGGGGATACATTAGAATCTATCATTAAATGGTCAGGAAGGCCAGGGGATACATTAGAATCTATCATTAAATGGTCAGGAAGGCCAGGGGATACATTAGAATCTATCATTAAATGGTCAGGAAGGCCAGGGGATACATTAGAATCTATCATTAAATGGTCAGGAAGGCCAGGGGATACATTAGAATCTATCATTAAATGGTCAGGAAGGCCAGGGGATACATTAGAATCTATCATTAAATGGTCAGGAAGGCCAGGGGATACATTAGAATCTATCATTAAATGGTCAGGAAGGCCAGGGGATACATTAGAACCTGACACTGAATTGATTCGCTTCCAGAACTTGGTAGGGTTGTTTAGGTTCTTTGTGACTGCATTTAAATAGTAATCTGATTCGGACTTCCTGATCAATCCTGGGCATTTGTTTCTTAGCGCTCTGAGGGAGGCCCAGTCAACAGAAGCATGTGTATGTCTAACTTGAGCCCAAGAGATTTCTCTTTCTAATTAATTCTGCCAAGTTATCTGAAAACCAGGGATTGTTCCTTCCACATTTCTTCACAGGGGTATGCTTATCACAAATATCATGTAAAAATAGTCCCAGGCAGTGTCAACATCGGGAATCAGACTTACTGTCAATATTATGGTACAGATCACGTAAGAACGCTTGCTCATCAAACTGTCTAAAATGTATTAAAAAAAATATAACGGGGTTTGGTCACTTTTGTATTTCCAACAAGCAATTGCACAGTGATCACTGACATCATTACAGAGTATCCCAGTCGATGTGTATTTCTGAGGGGTATTCGTTAGAATAGTGTCCAATAGCGTTGATTTGTTAGGTGCTCTGGGATTCGGTCTTGTAGGCGCATAAATTAATTTGAGCGAGATTCAGAGAGTCACACAGTTCTTTAAAAGAGTCAGATACAGATATAAGCATGTCCCAGTTCAAATATTCTCAAATAAGGAATTCCGGGTCATTTAGAATGTGCAGGACATCAGAAAGAGAGTTTAGTGCGACTCCCGAAGCCGAATCCGGTCTGTAGCAGCCGACGACAGTGATGTGGGAGTCCTTATATATATGTTCACTTTAACCGCAAGCAATTCAAAATGTTTGGCTATGGTAATCGAGATAATTTCAGAGGTGTTAAACTCGGATTTAACATAAATCCCTCGTTCTTTACTAATCCGATCCGTTCTAAAAAAACGTGTACCCATCAATAAAAATCCAGTTATTTGACACAGATTTCTTTAAAACCATTACGTCTGCATTTTGTCGTTTTGGCCCATATTCTAATCATGTCTATTTTAAAAATATATATATTCTTCTGACATTAACATGCAAGAGGCCAAACCCTGCTGTTTTTAAAATCATATGGAGTCGGTAAAGATTGCATGGTATCTACAGGGCCCAGGGTTTGGTCGCACATTACCAGAGATCATCAATATATCTCAGTTGCCCAATACGCGAGGACTTGGCGGAGCCAGCACCATTGTCAATAAAACGAACCGAGTTTTTCGACACAGAGAAAAAGTAATTCAATAGTTTGAGATTTTGGAAGTATGCCATCAAGTGTAGGTCCAGTTGCCTTTGAGAGTAGTACACGTGTAATTGCAGAGAGAGACCAAGTTCCTGGTGGTATTGCCATGATGGTCTCGTCGGAGTGTTTGAAAATTGTAGGGCACAAAGCGAAGATAATTCACTCACCGATTGACCATTCAGCCTATTTAATCCAGGATGGCATTGAGTAAGGTGCAGGCACAGTAACAGATACATAATGCCAGTTTTTAGAGGTATTTCAGAACAGGTGTGCAACGACCAGTAGACGTTGTATAACAAGGTAGATTTTCCCAATGCCCGCGGTCCATCAGGATTTCCAATCCGATAACCGCTTCTCCGCTCCTAGTCGTCAATGCGCACCTGCGCTCGCGTAGCAGGCCTTTTGCGCGCAGACAGACACTCTTGACACGGCGAGCTCCAACTCCAGAAAGGTGTAATAAAAAATAAAGGCCTTCTCTATCCGAAATCTTTGTATAAGTAAATGTCGTCAAATAGAGACTGAGATATACAAATAATAGTTGTTATATACAGCATCCACCTTCACATAAAAAGTATTTGCTTCTGTAAACAGGACCAGGGTCATTAAAACATAAAAACTATTAAAACTCTGCTCGCAAGGATCACACATAGAAACGGCCAGACTTATTGGCTTCCATCTTGGATTCTTACCACTGTAAATCTGGTAACATACGCACCCGTGTACATTCAGTTAAAAGTGTTGGTGAATTGTGATTGCAGCCATCAATGTCAAGTACAATCTCTAGATGGGGGGTTATCATTACCCCTTTCTGTAGCATTCTGTTCACTAAATGTTCATAATTGATTAAAATGTTCCAAAGACTGAAACAAGGGTATAGGATGGAGGGCTAGTGTGGAGGCGATTCCTTCTTTACATTCTGAGAGAAGACAACATCTTTTTATTTTACCTTTCCTAGAATCCCAGGCCTCCCACTTGGCTTTCCCCTTCATGTCTAACATGCCTGGCTTGTCTGTGGAGAACAAGAGACAGTATTTAGGACATCAGTGTTGACTGGTAAAAGAATGAAGAGAAACCAGACCAGATTTAAGGTTAGGCTTTATGTTCTATTGTCCTACCAATACTAGTGTGGGTATCTGATATGGCCAGTTTTCTGATATCTGGGAGATGAGCGCCCTATCTACCCAGAATTTGCTAAAATAATTGTTATTCTCTCCATGTAATGGTCCTTTCACTTGTGTATGTTCTGTACAATGATGTATTTCAATTAGCATGTTTTAAGTGGCACCAAGAAAATTCCATACCAATGTTGATGTCTCCAAATATGGCCTGCTTATACAGACCATACATGTCCAGCAGCTCCTGGTCTGAAGGTCTGGACTTCACCTTCTTCACATCATCTGCTACTCGCTCAAACTCTGCCTGCATAGAGAGATGGAAGAATGGAGGGAAAGGGACAGATGGGAAAACAATACAGCACAGAAACTCCAGAATGTAACCTAATCTACAGCACTACAGCCTATTACTGCCCACTACTGAGCAGCCAAACAGTGGGTCCTTATTCCATTTAGACCTGTCGATGCCAATTTGTTCACATGAATAATCTACTTTACACAGATCTCCAATCCAAAAAAACAGCAAGGCTAAATAGGACAATGGGCACATTCATCTTATCAAAAAGGAAACCCCCAAACTAATTTATGTTCCACATGCAGTTTTAATAAATCAAAAATACTATTTGGTTGTACATTCATTCAATCTGACTACAGTGTAATGTTAAGTTGGCCCAAAACCAACCAGAAGATGGTTGACCCTGTAAAATCATCTGGTTGTTTCAACTTTCTTCTGGTTGGTTTTAACTTTCAACTTTCTGCTGGTTGGTTTTGGGCCAACTTACACTGTAGGAAGATCAAATGTACAACCAAAATAAAAAAAATGGGTGTACAGTGCATTCAGAAAGTATTCAGACCCCTTCACTTTTTCCACATTTTGTTACGTTGCAGCCTTATTCTAAAATTGATGAGGGGTGAAATTATTTAATCAATCTACACACAATACCCCATAATGACAAAGTGAAAACAGGTTTTTAGACATTTTTGCACATTTATAAAAAATTAAAAACAGATATCACATTTACATAAGTATTCAGACCCTTTACTCAGTACTTTATTGAAGCACCTTTGGCAGCGATTACAGTCTCGTCTTCTTGGGTAGGACACTACAAGCTTGGCACACCTGTATGTATTTAATATTTATCTAACTAGGCAAGTTAAGAACAAATTCTTATTTACATTGACGGCCTACCCCAGCCAAACCAAGACGACACTGGTCCAATTGTGCACCGCCCTATGGGACTCCCAATCACAGCTGGTTGTGATACAACCTGGAATCGAACCAGTGCCGCCTCTAGCACTGAGCTGCAGTGCCACTCGGGAGCCCCTGTATATTGGACCTGTGACTCTAGGTTTTTAATACAATCAGTTGGTTAGATTTATTTCCCCCGTTACTGAAATAGTTGTTCCTATTCAAATCATTGAGGTTGTCTTTTTTTAATCAAGTTTCCTAACCCTGACAGTCATTCTGAATGTAGGTTGCGGGTGAATAAAAATTCCAACTGTTGGATATCTTAACTCTGGCTGGATTACAATAAGAACTACACATCACTTTGCAAGCCACCATAATGTAACTTGCAGACTTAATGTGGCCTGTAAACCAGGAGGTTCTTAACACCACTGTGTTAGGGTAAATCGAGGCCATCAAAGTAAGGTCTTATGATATGTGTAATGTATTGTCAAGTTGAATTTTAATGATAACATTCAGCTAGGTACTTATTTGGTGAAAGCCACAGGCCTTTAAAATGAAATAATTCAACAACAATGTCTCTGTCACTAACAAATGGAGTCATGGGTGGTAACTCTACCATTCCCTCAAAAAGAAAAGGCACCATGTGAAACATGCAAATTGGGCTTTAAACCCAAAACAGTGTAACAGTGTTTTTGTTTAACACTAATAGGAGTTAACTGGTGATCAACACTAGTGTTGAACAGAAATAACAGAGAGTTCATTATCTCATAGTGTTACATTTGAGTAACATTGACAAGTTTAATGCAGTGTTATTTTTTTACACTTTCGTAGTGTTACAACAAAAGTACTTTTTACACTCTGTAGAGTGGGACCATATGTACTCGGAGATAGGAGATAGTAGATAGGAGATAGGAGATAGGAGATAGACCTAATAACTGAGGATAGCTTCATATTATTTTTTAGATTTTTATAAAGCATTTGACACAGTAGAGCATCAGTTTCTCTTCCACTCCCTTGAGAGACTTGGCTTTGGGATTTTTTTCTGTAAGGCTATTAAGACTCACTATGCAAATGGTAACAGCTCTATCAAATTGAAATATGGCACCTCACCTAGATTTGAGTTAAAGAGAGGAATTAGGCAAAGTTGTCCTATCTCTCCATACCTTTTTTTATTAATCACCCAACTTCTTGCAAATTCTTTCAATAATAGTCCTGTACAAGGTATTTCCATAGCTGGTGAAGAAATAATTATAAGCCAGCTGCATGATGATACTACACTTTGTCTGAAAGATGCTAACCAAATTCCCATATCGATCAATGTGATACAATCCTTTTCCAAAGCGTCTGGTCTATATCTTAAACATTAATAAATGTGAACTCATTGCTGTCAAAGATTGTGTGACACCTTCGTATTATGGTATTCCAGTAAAAGAAGAACTTACATATTTAGGCATAACCATTAAAGGATCAGATGTCTAGAGGCTTACTAAATTTTAACTTGTAACATATTCCCTTTACAAACCCATCAGATTTTTCCTGGACATTTGATGATGTAGAACAGTGAAACACATTTTCTTTAACAATATATATCTTTAAACCAAAACTGTAGAAGTGAAAAAACAACAGCCTCAAGAGTTCTAAGAAATGTTCAAAGCCAAAAGATTATGGTCATGACAAAACCGATAAGACTTTTTTAATGACACCAGTAGGTGGCTCCTGGTTCTGATCTGGTTCTTTCTGGGGTGGTGATGATAATGTATCCAGCTTTTCAACAGCAGTGTCCTCATGTACAGTGGGGCAAAAAAGTATTTAGTCAGCCACCAACTGTGCAAGTTCTCCCACTTAAAAAGATGAGAGAGGCCTGTAATTTTCATCATAGGTAGACAGACAAAATGAGAAAAAAATCCAGAAAATCACATTGTAGGATTTTTTTATGAATGTATTTGCAAATTATGGTGGAAAATAAGTATTTGGTCACCTACAAACAAGCAAGATTTCTGGCTCTCGCAGACCTGTAACTTCTTCTTTAAGGGGCTCCTCGGTCCTCCACTCGTTACCTGTATTAATGGCACCTCTTTGAACTTGTTATCAGTATAAAAGACACCTGTCCACAACCTCAAACAGTCACACTCCAAACTCCACTATGGCCAAGACCAAAGAGC
This sequence comes from Oncorhynchus gorbuscha, assembly GCF_021184085.1. NCBI lineage: Eukaryota > Metazoa > Chordata > Actinopteri > Salmoniformes > Salmonidae > Oncorhynchus > Oncorhynchus gorbuscha. Next base: position 84,169,684 of record NC_060187.1, read on the forward strand.
TGTCAAAGGACACCAGAAACAAGATTGTAGACCTGCACCAGGCTGGGAAGACTGAATCTGCAATAGGTAGGCAGCTTGGTTTGAAGAAATCAACTGTTGGAGCAATTATTAGGAAATGGAAGACATACAATACCACTGATAATCCCCTCGATCTCGGGCTCCACGCAAGATCTCACCCCGTGGGGTCAAAATGATCACAAGAACGGTGAGCAAAAATCCCAGAACCACAAAGGGGGACCTAGTGAATGACCTGCAGAGAGCTGGGACCAAAGAAACAAAGCCTACCATCAGTAACACACTACGCCGCCAGGGACTCAAATCCTGCAGTGCCAGACGTGTCCCTCTGCTTAAGCCAGTACATGTCCAGGCCCGTCTGAAGTTTGCTAGAGAGCATTTGGATGATCCAGAAGAAGATTGGGAGAATGTCATATGGTCAGATGAAACCAAAATAGAAATTTTTGGGAAAAACTCAACTCGTCGTGTTTGGAGGACAAAGAATGCTGAGTTGCATCCAAAGAACACCATACCTACTGTGAAGCATGGGGGTGGAAACATCATGCTTTGGGGCTGTTTTTCTGCAAAGGGACCAGGACGACTGATCAGTGTAAAGGAAAGAATGAATGGGGCCATGTATTGTGAGATTTTGAGTGAAAACCTCCTTCCATCAGCAAGGGCATTGAAGATGAAACGTGGCTGGGTCTTTCAGCATAACAATGATCCCAAACACACAGAGTGGCGGCTTCGTAAGAAGCATTTCAAGGTCCTGGAGTGGCCTAGCCAGTCTCCAGATCTCAACCCCATAGAAAATATTTGGAGGGAGTTGTAAGTCCGTGTTTCCCAGCAACAGCCCCATAACATCATTGCTCTAGAGGAGATCTGTATGGAGGAATGGGCCAAAATACCAGCAACAGTGTGTGAAAACCATGTGAAGACTTACAGAAAACATTTCACCTCTGTCATTGCCAACAAAGGGTATATAACAAAGTATTGAGATAAACTTTTGTTATTGACCAAATACTTATTTTCCACCATAATTTGCAAATAAATTCATTAGAAATCCTACAATGTGATTTTCTAGATTTTTTTCCACATTTTGTCTGTCACAGTTGAAGTGTACCTATGATGAAAATTACAGGCCTCTCTCATCTTTTTAAGTGGGAGAACTTGCACAATTGTTGGCTGACTAAATTTTTTTTTGCCCCACTGTATCTCTCCTAGAGGCTTCTACCAGTGCCCCCCGCCTCCACTACCTTTCCCTTTACTCCCTGTCTTCTCCTCTTCCTCCAGGTCAAAGTCAGAATCACTCTCATTCTGACGCTCCTCCTCCTCAGGTTCATAGTTCCACTGTTGCCTGCTCCTCCGCTCTCGCACCTCCACTCCCTCCCCACTCTCCCCTTGGTGATAGCGTGTGACGAGGTTCTTGAGGCTGACGTTGTGGTTAAAGCTCTTGACGCAGCGCTGGCATTTGAAGGTCCTCTCCCCAGTGTGCAGGTAAGACTTCAGCTGGCTGGCCTGGGCAAAGGAACGCTGGCACACCTGACACCTAGCAGGAGCAGAGTGTAATGGAAAACATTAACACTTTGCAGTCCACTTTCAGCTGATAATACAAACAAACAAAACATACATTTCAAAGGGAGATGTGCTCAGTATCAAACTAACAGAGTATGCAGTATAAAACACCTACCTGAAAGATTTGTTGTCACTGTGGCTCAGCTTGTGCTTCTCAAGCTTGCTAAGTTGGGGGAATTCCTTGTAGCACGTGTTACAAATGTCTCTTGGACTCATGCTCTCTGAAATGGCGGTTCCGTTTCAAGATGTTGTAAAATCCCCAGGGGCATTTGGAGCACCTATAGTGCAACTTTTTGACCTGGTGGTCGTCCTTCTCGTGGGTCTGCTTGCCTTCCCTGGCCTTGAAGTGCTTGAGGCAGAACTTACAAGAGTAGACATGCTCTTGATGGTGAAGCCTCTGGAGATGCTTGAGGCCAGCTTCATCCACGCAGCGCTTCCCACAGACAGAACTGATGCTCCACACTGAGATGAGGATGCCACAGTCTGGACAGAGAAGCCGTGAGCGTTTGGAGTGCTCTCAACGGACGTGCTCCTCATAACTGTCGAGGCGTGGAACCGCATGCAGAGTTTGTGAAACCCAACAGGCTCCCCAGGCTGGCCATCACACACACAGCTTCTTGTGTCGGCGTGGAGTGTAGGCTGGCTCGCTCGCTCCGTCTCTTGCGCTCCATCTCTCGCTCGCTCGCTCCGTCTCTTGCGCTCCATCTCTCGCTCGCTCGCTCCGTCTCTTGCGCTCCATCTCTCGCTCGCTCGCTCCGTCTCTTGCGCTCCATCTCTCGCTCGCTCGCTCCGTCTCTTGCGCTCCATCTCTCGCTCGCTCGCTCCGTCTCTTGCGCTCCATCTCTCGCTCGCTCGCTCCGTCTCTTGCGCTCCATCTCTCGCTCGCTCGCTCCGTCTCTTGCGCTCCATCTCTCGCTCGCTCGCTCCGTCTCTTGCGCTCCATCTCTCGCTCGCTCGCTCCGTCTCTTGCCTCCATCTCTCGCTCCGTCTCTTGCGCTCCATCTCTCGCTCCGTCTCTTGCGCTCCATCTCTCGCTCCGTCTCTTGCGCTCCATCTCTCGCTCCGTCTCTTGCGCTCCGTCTCTCGCTCCGTCTCTTGCGCTCCGTCTCTCGCTCCGTCTCTTGCGCTCCGTCTCTTGCGCTCCGTCTCTCGCTCCGTCTCTTGCGCTCCGTCTCTCGCTCCGTCTCTTGCGCTCCGTCTCTCGCTCCGTCTCTTGCGCTCCGTCTCTCGCTCCGTCTCTTGCGCTCCGTCTCTCGCTCCGTCTCTTGCGCTCCATCTCTCGCTCCGTCTCTTGCGCTCCATCTCTCGCTCCGTCTCTTGCGCTCCATCGCTCGCTCCGTCTCTTGCGCTCCATCTCTCGCTCGCTCGCTCCGTCTCTTGCGCTCCATCTCTCGCTCGCTCGCTCCGTCTCTTGCGCTCCATCTCTCGCTCGCTCGCTCCGTCTCTTGCGCTCCATCTCTCGCTCGCTCGCTCCGTCTCTTGCGCTCCATCTCTCGCTCGCTCGCTCCGTCTCTTGCGCTCCATCTCTCGCTCGCTCGCTCCGTCTCTTGCGCTCCATCTCTCGCTCGCTCGCTCCGTCTCTTGCGCTCCATCTCTCGCTCGCTCGCTCCGTCTCTTGCGCTCCATCTCTCGCTCGCTCGCTCCGTCTCTTGCGCTCCATCTCTCGCTCGCTCGCTCCGTCTCTTGCGCTCCATCTCTCGCTCGCTCGCTCCGTCTCTTGCGCTCCATCTCTCGCTCGCTCGCTCCGTCTCTTGCGCTCCATCTCTCGCTCGCTCGCTCCGTCTCTTGCGCTCCATCTCTCGCTCGCTCGCTCCGTCTCTTGCGCTCCATCTCTCGCTCGCTCACAGAATCTAAAGTCACCTCCGGCTCCAATGAGGGTTCCCAGTCAGCATTAGCCTGCTGCTCCTCTCTGCTGGGCAGTCCCTTTATCTGTCTGTCTCTCGTCTCCTTTTTCCTCCTCTAGGTACAGAGCCCTTTCCTCCCTGTTGGGTGCAGTGTCTGCATCACTGTACTGTAGATCCTTAGTCACCTCCATCACCAGAGAGCCAGTCAGCTCCAGTTCCCCTTCTCGAACACCATGGCAGCCAACAGCTTCTTCTCTTCCTCGCTATAGGAGCCAAAACTTCTAGTCTCCTGCTTCACAGACCCGTCCCTTTCCATCCTCAGGGAACAACTGTTGTCTAAGTCTTTGTATTCACGCAGCAGGCCCACTGACACTTCACTCACCTAATCAAAAGAAAACAGAGATAAGTGTTATTGGCTACATGATGAAGTGTGTTTGATTCATATCTCATATGAAACCCATCTCATACAGCAGCAGCATCATAACCTGTTCTCCGTGGTTTAACTCATCTGAGCTTCTGGGCTGAATGTTTACGCACTGGTCCTCCTCAATGGACAGACAACATTCTTCAGTGGCACTGCTGCCTGGCGTCTGGCCTATCAACAGTGACTGTGTTAACACCCTTTCCTGACCAACCATGACGTCTGTCCTCGATGGCTCGCTCTTAACACAATAATTAAGAATTAGAAAACATATGTCCGTTTATATGGCTTGCCTACATGTCGTGCATAGAATGCCTACTGATGGGAAATAACTTTTAATCTTACTGATTGACATTTCCATGCTCTCATAATAGTGCCCTGGAAAAATGTTCTGGGCATACTAATAACATTCTGAGGTCGTCAGTCGGAGTATTGGCGTCAATGTTCAGGGCAACTTGCCATAGTCTCAATCGGTCGGATCTCTCAATGGAAGTTGGTGAAACATTATATTTGACCCAGTCCTAGTGTTTGTTATGGCAAGTTTTTACAGTGCAGTCACGAACCGTATTGGAATAGGCGATGGAAGTCTGTCGATGTAACGCAAGTCTCAGCACACTTAGGTAGCTCGCTAACTTACTTGCTAACGTTGTTCAGTGGTACCGTTGCTGTCTGGCCAATCAACAGTGTCGGTTTTAAAATCCTCTCCTGAACAACCATGCTGTCTGACCTTCATGGCTCCGTCTTGTCGACCAATGTGTTTAAATACATAATAAAGAAGTAGAAACACTTATATAACATAGCTAGCTTTAAGCCATAGAAAAAAATTGGGCTAACTAAACTTCAGTAGCAAGCGCCATTTCATTGCATACCAGCTAGCTACAACAGAGATAATGGAGGAATGGAATTTCCATACCGTCTCTGCTACAAAGGCACATAAACAGGAAGTGAGGCACAAGTCTGTTCCAGAAATGAGATTTCCAGGCAACCATGTAAATTAAAGCTCCTAGCTGCAACCTAGGTTAAAAATAATGACTGTTATTTTCAACCAAGGCTGCAAACTAGCCCTGCAATTCTTGTGGTGGCCAACAGGGCTTAATAGCAGAGATACTTAAAAGGAGGGCCGCAGAGCTATAGGGGGTGGTGGGGACATTACTTGTCTGAGTAAGTGAGAGAGTGCTACCCTTTAAAAACTAATTATTTGATCAAATAATGTTATGGGAAACACCGTTCATTGATTTTTCATGCTTCGTGAGCTTTTGCATTGTTAATTAATGTGTGTGTGTGTCATCTTTAGAGGTAAGAAGACAGGAACATAAAATATAGAATATTGCCCTCATTTATCATCATACATCTACAAATAAAACAGACTGAGCGTAATTTAAAACAATGTTTTATTAAATCATAAATTCAACATCCCAAAAGTGCACAGGGGTTGAAAAACTCCACATTTTAAAAGTCAAGAAAGGTCAATCTAAGGAGAAAAAAAATATCAAATTATTCCTAGTGCAGTAGCTTCTCATAACCTATGGCTTGTGGCTAAATGAGATACAGCTCTCCTCATTATAACCATTTCTAGTCACACCCTGGATACGACTTCATCATCATATTAGTATTTGCTGATGATCTCCTTAGCAAGTGAGATGTAAGCTGTCATGGCATCCTCCTTGGACATACCTAGAAAATAAGAACACAAATACAACTTTTATATTTTTTATTTAACCAGGAAAAGCCCATTGAGACCCAGTTTCTTTTTCAAGGGAGACCTGGCCAAGAAGGCAGTAACAATCAATATATTACAAAATAAAAACACACAACAATACAACAACATGATCCAGTTTACCCAAAAGGGCTTTGTAGATGAACACATACAAATGGATATTTCTGCACATATAAAGTGAGGTCCAACCCACCATTTGGTGCAATGTGCAATGGTGGGTGAGTGACTTGGCATTTGTAATAAAGCCCAAGGATGCATGATAAACAGAGTCCAGTCTCTGTAAGACGGAGGTTGTATGCATATACAACAAGTCACCATAATCAATTACAGAGAGAAAAGTGGCCTGAACAAGCTTCTTTCTAGCCATAAGCGAGAAGCAAGCCTTATTACTAAGATAAAAACCCAATTTCAATTTAAGCTTTGTCAGAAGATTATCCACATGAACTTTAAAGGACAACTTGTCATCCAACCAAATACCTATTTATTTCTAGGAAGAAACTTTTCAATAGATAAGCCACAAGATGTGACAATGCTAACCTTCTCTGGCAGAGTTCTAGCTCTGGTAAAGGTCATGAATTTAGTTTTTTTGTATATTCAAGAACAGTTTGAGGTCATAAAGGGAGGCCTGCAGTGACTGAAAGCAGTCTGGAGCTCTTCAACCAGAGAAGGAGTCCATGAATATATAACTGTATCATCTGCATATAGATGTAACTTTGCTGGTTGCATCCCATTTCCCAAATCATTAATACAAATTGAGAACACAGGAGCTAAAATGGAACCCTGGGGCACACCTCTATTAATCTCAAGAAAGCTAGACTTGTGATTGCCAGTTATACACATTGTGTTCTGTCAGAAAGATAGTTCCTAAACCAATATACTGCCCCTTTACTGAGACCAATGTTTCTGAGTCTAGCTAGCAATAATGAATGGTCAACTGAATCAAAGACCTTTGATAAAAATATAAAAAAAAGAGCTGTGAGTTCACTAGGGATTCATAGACCTTGGCTAGGATAGGGAGTTTAGAGATAGGACGATAGTTATTAGCATCTGAGGGATCTCCACCCTTTAGCAGTAGGAGGACATAAGCTGATTTCCAAATGCTGGGTATGGAATTGTTCAAGAGACAATGTGAGCCACAGGTCCAGTAATAATACCAGCTGCTATCTTTAAGAGGTAGGGGTCCAGGTTGTCTGGACCTGCAGACTTTTTAGTGTCTATTGCCTTTAGTGCTTTATAGACCTCAGTATAAGAAACAGGCTCAAAGTTAAAATGTTTCACGAGGGCCTATATCATAGTTGACTGTAACAGAGGCCTGGGACCCACCATTATCAAAAACTGAACCAGCAGATATGAAGTGCTTGTTAAAACCCCTACAATATGGGCTGTATCCTTCACCTCATTAGAATCTATCATTAAGTGGTCAGGAAGGCCAGGGGATACATTAGAATCTCTCATTAAATGGTCAGGAAGGCCAGGGGATACATTAGAATCTATCATTAAATGGTCAGGAAGGCCAGGGGATACATTAGAATCTATCATTAAGTGGTCAGGAAGGCCGGGGGATACATTAGAATCTCTCATTAAATGGTCAGGAAGGCCAGGGGATACATTAGAATCTCTCATTAAATGGTCAGGAAGGCCAGGGGATACATTAGAATCTATCATTAAATGGTCAGGAAGGCCAGGGGATACATTAGAATCTATCATTAAATGGTCAGGAAGGCCAGGGGATACATTAGAATCTATCATTAAATGGTCAGGAAGGCCAGGGGATACATTAGAATCTATCATTAAATGGTCAGGAAGGCCAGGGATACATTAGAATCTATCATTAAATGGTCAGGAAGGCCAGGGGATACATTAGAATCTATCATTAAATGGTCAGGAAGGCCAGGGGATACATTAGAATCTATCATTAAATGGTCAGGAAGGCCAGGGGATACATTAGAATCTATCATTAAATGGTCAGGAAGGCCAGGGGATACATTAGAATCTATCATTAAATGGTCAGGAAGGCCAGGGGATACATTAGAATCTATCATTAAATGGTCAGGAAGGCCAGGGGATACATTAGAATCTATCATTAAATGGTCAGGAAGGCCAGGGGATACATTAGAATCTATCATTAAATGGTCAGGAAGGCCAGGGGATACATTAGAACCTGACACTGAATTGATTCGCTTCCAGAACTTGGTAGGGTTGTTTAGGTTCTTTGTGACTGCATTTAAATAGTAATCTGATTCGGACTTCCTGATCAATCCTGGGCATTTGTTTCTTAGCGCTCTGAGGGAGGCCCAGTCAACAGAAGCATGTGTATGTCTAACTTGAGCCCAAGAGATTTCTCTTTCTAATTAATTCTGCCAAGTTATCTGAAAACCAGGGATTGTTCCTTCCACATTTCTTCACAGGGGTATGCTTATCACAAATATCATGTAAAAATAGTCCCAGGCAGTGTCAACATCGGGAATCAGACTTACTGTCAATATTATGGTACAGATCACGTAAGAACGCTTGCTCATCAAACTGTCTAAAATGTATTAAAAAAATATAACGGGGTTTGGTCACTTTTGTATTTCCAACAAGCAATTGCACAGTGATCACTGACATCATTACAGAGTATCCCAGTCGATGTGTATTTCTGAGGGGTATTCGTTAGAATAGTGTCCAATAGCGTTGATTTGTTAGGTGCTCTGGGATTCGGTCTTGTAGGCGCATAAATTAATTTGAGCGAGATTCAGAGAGTCACACAGTTCTTTAAAAGAGTCAGATACAGATATAAGCATGTCCCAGTTCAAATATTCTCAAATAAGGAATTCCGGGTCATTTAGAATGTGCAGGACATCAGAAAGAGAGTTTAGTGCGACTCCCGAAGCCGAATCCGGTCTGTAGCAGCCGACGACAGTGATGTGGGAGTCCTTATATATATGTTCACTTTAACCGCAAGCAATTCAAAATGTTTGGCTATGGTAATCGAGATAATTTCAGAGGTGTTAAACTCGGATTTAACATAAATCCCTCGTTCTTTACTAATCCGATCCGTTCTAAAAAAACGTGTACCCATCAATAAAAATCCAGTTATTTGACACAGATTTCTTTAAAACCATTACGTCTGCATTTTGTCGTTTTGGCCCATATTCTAATCATGTCTATTTTAAAAATATATATATTCTTCTGACATTAACATGCAAGAGGCCAAACCCTGCTGTTTTTAAAATCATATGGAGTCGGTAAAGATTGCATGGTATCTACAGGGCCCAGGGTTTGGTCGCACATTACCAGAGATCATCAATATATCTCAGTTGCCCAATACGCGAGGACTTGGCGGAGCCAGCACCATTGTCAATAAAACGAACCGAGTTTTTCGACACAGAGAAAAAGTAATTCAATAGTTTGAGATTTTGGAAGTATGCCATCAAGTGTAGGTCCAGTTGCCTTTGAGAGTAGTACACGTGTAATTGCAGAGAGAGACCAAGTTCCTGGTGGTATTGCCATGATGGTCTCGTCGGAGTGTTTGAAAATTGTAGGGCACAAAGCGAAGATAATTCACTCACCGATTGACCATTCAGCCTATTTAATCCAGGATGGCATTGAGTAAGGTGCAGGCACAGTAACAGATACATAATGCCAGTTTTTAGAGGTATTTCAGAACAGGTGTGCAACGACCAGTAGACGTTGTATAACAAGGTAGATTTTCCCAATGCCCGCGGTCCATCAGGATTTCCAATCCGATAACCGCTTCTCCGCTCCTAGTCGTCAATGCGCACCTGCGCTCGCGTAGCAGGCCTTTTGCGCGCAGACAGACACTCTTGACACGGCGAGCTCCAACTCCAGAAAGGTGTAATAAAAAATAAAGGCCTTCTCTATCCGAAATCTTTGTATAAGTAAATGTCGTCAAATAGAGACTGAGATATACAAATAATAGTTGTTATATACAGCATCCACCTTCACATAAAAAGTATTTGCTTCTGTAAACAGGACCAGGGTCATTAAAACATAAAAACTATTAAAACTCTGCTCGCAAGGATCACACATAGAAACGGCCAGACTTATTGGCTTCCATCTTGGATTCTTACCACTGTAAATCTGGTAACATACGCACCCGTGTACATTCAGTTAAAAGTGTTGGTGAATTGTGATTGCAGCCATCAATGTCAAGTACAATCTCTAGATGGGGGGTTATCATTACCCCTTTCTGTAGCATTCTGTTCACTAAATGTTCATAATTGATTAAAATGTTCCAAAGACTGAAACAAGGGTATAGGATGGAGGGCTAGTGTGGAGGCGATTCCTTCTTTACATTCTGAGAGAAGACAACATCTTTTTATTTTACCTTTCCTAGAATCCCAGGCCTCCCACTTGGCTTTCCCCTTCATGTCTAACATGCCTGGCTTGTCTGTGGAGAACAAGAGACAGTATTTAGGACATCAGTGTTGACTGGTAAAAGAATGAAGAGAAACCAGACCAGATTTAAGGTTAGGCTTTATGTTCTATTGTCCTACCAATACTAGTGTGGGTATCTGATATGGCCAGTTTTCTGATATCTGGGAGATGAGCGCCCTATCTACCCAGAATTTGCTAAAATAATTGTTATTCTCTCCATGTAATGGTCCTTTCACTTGTGTATGTTCTGTACAATGATGTATTTCAATTAGCATGTTTTAAGTGGCACCAAGAAAATTCCATACCAATGTTGATGTCTCCAAATATGGCCTGCTTATACAGACCATACATGTCCAGCAGCTCCTGGTCTGAAGGTCTGGACTTCACCTTCTTCACATCATCTGCTACTCGCTCAAACTCTGCCTGCATAGAGAGATGGAAGAATGGAGGGAAAGGGACAGATGGGAAAACAATACAGCACAGAAACTCCAGAATGTAACCTAATCTACAGCACTACAGCCTATTACTGCCCACTACTGAGCAGCCAAACAGTGGGTCCTTATTCCATTTAGACCTGTCGATGCCAATTTGTTCACATGAATAATCTACTTTACACAGATCTCCAATCCAAAAAAACAGCAAGGCTAAATAGGACAATGGGCACATTCATCTTATCAAAAAGGAAACCCCAAACTAATTTATGTTCCACATGCAGTTTTAATAAATCAAAAATACTATTTGGTTGTACATTCATTCAATCTGACTACAGTGTAATGTTAAGTTGGCCCAAAACCAACCAGAAGATGGTTGACCCTGTAAAATCATCTGGTTGTTTCAACTTTCTTCTGGTTGGTTTTAACTTTCAACTTTCTGCTGGTTGGTTTTGGGCCAACTTACACTGTAGGAAGATCAAATGTACAACCAAAATAAAAAAATGGGTGTACAGTGCATTCAGAAAGTATTCAGACCCCTTCACTTTTTCCACATTTTGTTACGTTGCAGCCTTATTCTAAAATTGATGAGGGGTGAAATTATTTAATCAATCTACACACAATACCCCATAATGACAAAGTGAAAACAGGTTTTTAGACATTTTTGCACATTTATAAAAAATTAAAAACAGATATCACATTTACATAAGTATTCAGACCCTTTACTCAGTACTTTATTGAAGCACCTTTGGCAGCGATTACAGTCTCGCGTCTTCTTGGGTAGGACACTACAAGCTTGGCACACCTGTATGTATTTAATATTTATCTAACTAGGCAAGTTAAGAACAAATTCTTATTTACATTGACGGCCTACCCCAGCCAAACCAAGACGACACTGGTCCAATTGTGCACCGCCCTATGGGACTCCCAATCACAGCTGGTTGTGATACAACCTGGAATCGAACCAGTGCCGCCTCTAGCACTGAGCTGCAGTGCCACTCGGGAGCCCCTGTATATTGGACCTGTGACTCTAGGTTTTTAATACAATCAGTTGGTTAGATTTATTTCCCCCGTTACTGAAATAGTTGTTCCTATTCAAATCATTGAGGTTGTCTTTTTTTAATCAAGTTTCCTAACCCTGACAGTCATTCTGAATGTAGGTTGCGGGTGAATAAAAATTCCAACTGTTGGATATCTTAACTCTGGCTGGATTACAATAAGAACTACACATCACTTTGCAAGCCACCATAATGTAACTTGCAGACTTAATGTGGCCTGTAAACCAGGAGGTTCTTAACACCACTGTGTTAGGGTAAATCGAGGCCATCAAAGTAAGGTCTTATGATATGTGTAATGTATTGTCAAGTTGAATTTTAATGATAACATTCAGCTAGGTACTTATTTGGTGAAAGCCACAGGCCTTTAAAATGAAATAATTCAACAACAATGTCTCTGTCACTAACAAATGGAGTCATGGGTGGTAACTCTACCATTCCCTCAAAAAGAAAAGGCACCATGTGAAACATGCAAATTGGGCTTTAAACCCAAAACAGTGTAACAGTGTTTTTGTTTAACACTAATAGGAGTTAACTGGTGATCAACACTAGTGTTGAACAGAAATAACAGAGAGTTCATTATCTCATAGTGTTACATTTGAGTAACATTGACAAGTTTAATGCAGTGTTATTTTTTTACACTTTCGTAGTGTTACAACAAAAGTACTTTTTACACTCTGTAGAGTGGGACCATATGTACTCGGAGATAGGAGATAGTAGATAGGAGATAGGAGATAGGAGATAGGAGATAGTAGATCAAATGAACTCTTTAAGTGTTGATTTAACGCTGCAAAATGTGCTGTGTACATAGTGGGAGCAGCACAGAAACAACATTATTGCTTAATTATAATACGTAGTACATGCAATGTTTAATTCTAATAGGTTACAGTAGCCTAGTTATTATTGGTCTTGGAAGCGTGACAGCACTGCACACTTAGTCTGTAGAAACATTAATATTTGATCTCAAGGGCCTCTGTTGATGACGGCAGCTGGTATCCAATACACATCAGCATCATTGCGCATCATTCCGAGATGGCCAGCAAATCAAACTCTAAATTTCATACGCATTTAAAGCAATACACAGGCATGACTCAGTAAATAAAGAACATAACGGTAAACGTAGTCTATATGCGTATGTACACGCCTACCTACCACCAGCTACCACATCAGTCGACCATTCGCATCTCTTATAAAAACGTAGGCCTAACCCCGTTATCTTGATCGACTCATCACTCAGATAGAAGATGTGTCCGCCAGGGAAAACATAGCCTACCTGAAGAGACATCTCATCAAAGTTCAACTTCGTAAGCTACTGTAGGTAGTATTAGCCCAAAGTGTCCTCTCGGCTGTGTGAATAGCTCTGACTACAGCTGTAACAGACTGGGAGCTTACAGTAAATATCGGTCAATGCCTCCGGAGTCGGGACCGCAGTGGGGTGGATAGACAGCTGATTGGCTGACCAAACATACTGAGACGCGGCGCGTAAAGGACGCTAAAATAAAATACGATTTAAAAAGGACACTCGCATCAATGCAAGTCAATATTGGATTGTTCGCGTGTCATGACAAAATCATACTGTATAAAATTGATTGTTAGCTCAATGAATATTCTAATGTTTAGCATTTGGAGGCAGTGTTATATTTCGTAATTTGGATGTAGAAACAGTGATTCACGGAGGATGAGAGATGGTAGGTTGCCATCCTACTGGGGTTCAGCTGGACTCAATTAATTCAGCAGTCTGTGGTTCTAATTCAGAAGTCTGTGCATCTGAGGGTCTGATTCGGGAGACTGAAGGCTTGGTAGCATCCAGTGGTTTCCAGTGGTTCTGATGGGTCATATGGTTTGTAGCTAGTATTATTAAGTTGCTTTGGTTTTTCTTAGTAAATTGTCAATATAATATTTGAAGATTGTTTGGTGGCCTTTTTTGCTCGCGGTCAAATAGATTAGCTCTATGCGGGTTTGAGGGGCGTGGCTCTGTTGAAACGTCATCAACCTCAGACATACAATATGGCTGCGCCCATGGACACAGCACATTAGTTGTGTGCACTGACCTACAACTGCTTTTTTAATTGTTAGAATTGGGGTAAAAACCCGACGGCTGTGAGTATATAAGTAACTATGGCAGTTTGTCAGCTAGATATGTTTAACTTAGGTTTGTTTGATAACTTGTTAAAACTACTCGCAATATCTAAAGACATGCTGGGAAATGTCTGTCGCTGAATAAATAGTCAGCCAGCTAGCTAGCTAAGTGATGTGTAGTAGTGATAGAGGGGGAAACATTGTTACAGGGCAAACTTACTACCTTTACATACAGGTTAGAGGACCACAGTGCAGAGTATTTTACTTTATCTGACGATGTAATCTGATTCCAGATCTACCCTCATAGCCAAAGGCTGTAGTGATATTTTTTGTTTTTTTGGTGTTTGTTTTTATGGCAAAGGTTGTACTGTGCTAACAGGGTTTAAGCCCCACCCCAGCATCATCCCTCAATCACTACTGTGAATTAACATTCAAGGAGTCTACCCCACAGAACTAGAGCAATATAAAATATTATATTTATATGCTACCCTGCTGGTAAATGCAGTTCATGTGAATTCCTCCTTTCTTCACTCCAGATAAAGATGGCCACTCCAGGCAAAGTGTCAAAAAAGGAGCGGAAGAAGCAGATCCCAGCTAAGACGTCCCTGAACTCCCCCTACAGACTGCAATGGAGCCCGCTGCAGAGTGATGATGTACACTTCATCCTGGACACTCTGAAGAGCAAACTGTCAGCAACTGGCCTGGAAAAGAAAGAGGTGAAAGGGTTTCGACAGTGGGGGAAAAAGAGAAATAAGAACCCACCTACAGGACATGACTCGGTAGCTGAGCCCCCACAGATAACCCTCGACGCTGTAACACCGGAATGTCCTGTTAAACCCAGAGAGCAAGGCTGGACTGACGTAGCTGCTAGGAGGCAGCTGGCCATCGGCATCAATGAGGTCACCAAGGCTCTGGAGAGGAACCAGCTCCGGCTGGTGCTCGTGTGCAAGTCGGTCAAACCGCCGCACATGACGAGCCACCTGATAGCGCTGTGCCGGACGCGGGGCGTGGCGGCATGCCAGGTGCCGCGTCTCAGTGAGAGTGTGGCGGGACTGCTTGGGCTGAAGTGTGTCCTGGCACTGGGATTCAGACAAGGGGACAGGAATGAGGATGGGACGTTCTCCGACACTGTGGAAGCCATTGTACCCAGAGTGCCTGCTCTGCAGGTTGCCTGGATACCAAGCCCTCCCAGTGAAACAGGTGTAACAGTTGAGGGGCAGGTAGGAGAGGAAGAGGGAACAGGTGCAGGGCAAATGGAGGTGGAAAAGGGAGAGGAGACAAGAGGCCAAAAACGGAAAATTGAAGACATTTCTCCAGGCATGACAGAATGTCCATCCTGCGTACTTCAGCCTCTTAAAGTGAAAAAGATTATCCCGAACCCCTATAAAATACGGAAACCAAAAACTAAGAAAAAGTAGAAGCAATTTATGTACAAAAGATGACATGAAACGGTAGTGTAGGCAGCCCTGGTTGCTGATTGGAGGTGATCTCTACTACCAATCTGGAGGAAACACTCCCAAAATCCCATGGAGGACTTAAATGAAATATTAGACAGCACACTCAGATGTATCTTTTAAAGTCTAGATGAGTTTATTCCATCATGCTGGTATAGCTTGCGTGACTATTTGAAACATATTCAGTATTTGGATGAGGTCCTGTTTAAACACTGCTGGTTCTAATTCCTCATTTCTTTTACAGCCTGCCAAGAAGTTCAATAAAAAATACTGTTTTTCAGTTAGAGAAAAGTGTGTTATTTCAAAACTACACATGTTGATATATTTAATAAAAAAAACTTATAAGGCAAGGACTTTGGGTGCTCTCACTTGGGGTATCTGCATTGTATCAAAAACTGTCTCGTGCTCAAATTCAAACAAGTTGAAGTACACATCCACAACAGATCCAACACTCAAGGTGCCCCTGGGACTAATAAACACATGGCTGACTCAGATTCACGGTTTTGGCCATCAGTTCTATTTCAGTCATCTTTATTTGGATGCCCAGTGTTCTGTGCCATTGACATCGGTTCCCTTGCTCCGACGTTGCATGCATCAACCAATGGTTGTGTGCCACGTCATCGGCCGTACTGTCGGGCACCAGATTGCTATAACATGGTTAGCTGATACAATGCCGGGATAGGTATTTTGCGTAAGATCTGGCATGTACCAGCAACGTCTGAGCAGAGGAACCTGACCATTACCTTGGTTTAGACACAAGCCCCAGATGCAGACCATGTTCACAGAGCCACACCTCAGAAACACTAAAAGCAAGTAACTCCCCGTGAGGGCAGCGTAAGAATGAGAACTATACACCTCTTTCCATGACAAACTGACTTGGTGAAAGCTATGATCCCTTATTGATGTAACTTGTAAATCAGCTTCAATCAGTGTAGATGGTGAGGAGACAGGTTAAAGACCGTTTTAAGCCTTGAGACATGGATTGCGTATGTGTGCCATTGAGGGTGAATGAGCAAGACAAAAGATTTGTAACTTTGAACAGGGTATGGTAGTAGGTGCCAAGGGCACCAGTTTAAGTGTCAAGAACTGCAACGCAGCTGGGTTTTTCACTCAGTTTCCCGTGTGTATCAAGAATGGTCCCCTACCCAAAGGACATCTTGACAACTGTAGGAAGCATTGGAGTCTACATGGGCCAGGATCCCTGTGGACCGTTTCTGACACCTTGTTGAGTCCATGTCCCGACGATTGATGTTGTTCCGAGGGCGAAAGGGGCTGCAACTCAATATTAGAAAGGTGTTCCAAATGTTTTGTACATTGTATTTCCCCCATGTACACAATCAACTAACTCAGTTTCTCATTGACAGGGACACTTGTTTATCTAACTGTAGTAACCATGACAACATCAGCAAACAAAACAGCTGTTTTCTCTCATCACAGGTTCCTTCATGTGATGGATCATACACAAGAAGCTGCCTGATACTCCAACCCAATACCTTTATTTATAGGTGAAGATGCCAGTTTGACAGACATGGGAGGAATGGTGACAGAACACACAACATATAAGCACAATTCTAAATATCAGAATTGTGCCGGGAAAAGAAATGGGACCTTTTTAAAATAATGTTGTTAGGTGCAAACACACAAAACAAATGAAAAACATCCTGCATTTTGTGTTTCTCAAACACTCAGATATTGAAAAACCTAAACACACAAAACAGAAATAATCGATATATAAAATGCACCTGGGGTTGTTATAAGGAGCCTTTTACTCAGTTAAGAACTTAAGATTTGTGCTTCAAATACATTCTTCCTCAAAAATCCCTAGAATCCCCTCCCCTCTTAACCGTTCATAGGAACACCAAAGTCAATAACATCTACGCTAGTTGAATCTTTCCTCTCCCACCCCCCATATTCCACACTACAGGAATACATGTGTTCTGGCATTAAATGTACAGGTTCTACATTTCTGCACTGTCCAACAAACACGGTTACCAATGCACCTTTTTGAATAATAATTAAAAAAAAAAACATTTTGGATGCAAGTCTTCCTTTTCTTCATGTAGTGTGTGTGTGTACTGTACAAGAGTCTGTCTCAGGCAGAGCATATGACTTCACATTCAGGATGTTGATGGTTAAAAAGAGTTAGCAGTTCCGGGTGAGCAGAGAGAATGTTCTCCATGATAAAAATGATCCAGGAGAGATGCTCAAAGTGATGCACACTTCCCGATCACTTTGATTGGTTGATTGTTGTCATTGTCTTCTTCTAGTTTGGGACTACCTGTGTGTCCATGTAGAGCGATGTTAGGGGTCAAAGAAGACCTTTGACCTCAGTGTGTAGCAGTCACAGACAGACTAGTTATTGAAGAACAAGGCCAACCTGAAACAGAGCGACAGAGATAGAAAAATAATTCAAATTATTGACTGATTTCCCATTATGAAATTCTTTCACAGCACACCCAGGAATACACCCCACCTTGTTGACACACACACACACACACACACACACACACACACACACACACACACACACACACACACACACACACACACACACACACACACACACACACCATGTCGGGGTCCATGGGGGGACATTTCCAGTTAAAGAGGTAATACTGCAGGTTGCCGTCTCCGATGCCAAATTTGAGCTTCTCCAGAAACACCTTGTTCTCCATCAGGTCCAGAGCATTAAACACATCAAAGCCTTTCTGTGGGACACACAAACACACACCAATTAGATGGACGTGATCATTGTTGTGTTGAACCTTTGTATTTATGTTGGAAAGAGTGTGTGTGCAGTACCAGTTTGGCCAGTATGAGAGTGTCATTCATCAGGTCCAGTAGTGGAGTGTGTGTGTGAACGCTGTAGAAGGAGTAAGCAGCCTTTAGACTTCTGTGCTGTGGATGGTGCATCACTGTGGAGGGCAGGGTGTAGAAACTAGTGAAGTCTGTCAACACACCACCAGCACCCTGAGGGTAAACACAGAGTAGCAAATTAAAAGTACTCAGATTTCAGTATCTAATTATATTGAACAAAAATATAAATGCAACATCTCTACTGAGTTACAGTGCATATAAAGAAATCAGTCAATTGAACTAAATTCCGTAGTTCCTAAACTATGGATTTCACATGATTGGGCAGGGCGCAGCCATAGGGAAGCCAGGGCCAGCCAATCAGAGTTTTCCCCCACAAAAGGGCTTTATTACAGTCAGAAATACTCCTCAGTTTCATCAACTGTCCGTGTGGCTGGTCTCAGACGATCCCTGAGGTGAAGAAGCCAGGTGTGGAGGTCCTGGGCTGGCGTGGTTACACGTGGTCTGCGGTTGTAAGGCCAAATTCTCTAAAACGACGTTGGGAGGTGGCTTACGGTAGAGAAATTAACATTGAATTATCTGGCAACAGCTCTGGTGGACATTCCTGCAGTCAGCATGCAAATTGCACACTCCCTCAATGCTTGACATCTGTGGCCTTGTGTTGTGTGACAAAACTGCACCTTTTAGAGTGGCCTTATATTGTCCCCAGCACACGGTGCAACTGTGTAATGATCATGCCATTTAATCAGCCTCTTGATATGCCACACCTGTTAGGTGGATGGATTATCTTAGCAAATGAGAAATGCTCTCTAACAGGGATGTAGACAAGTTGGGCACAATGAGAGAAATAAGCATTTTGTGAGTATGGAATATTTCTGTGATATTTAATTTCAGCTCATGAAAAATGGGACAAACACTTTACATGTTGCATTTATATTTTTGTTCAGTATATCCATCTCATTATCTAATTGAACAGACAAAAAGACAGACCCCTACCTCCACGACAAATGTGTCTATGATGTTGTCCTGAGGGAGGAACCAGTGTGCCACCTCCTCCTCGCCCATAGAGGGCGCCAGCTGGAAACGTCTCATGTGTTTCTGCAGCAGCTCCGTCACCTGACGCACGTCACGCCTCTCCATCGCTCGCAAGCCCGGGGTCTTAGTGCTCTACAGAGCCGGAGAGAAAGGGGAGTTATACACATACACCCAACATCACACAGGCCTGTAACCATAAAGCAAAGTTTATTAGCCCCATCAGCTGGGAGAAAAGTGTCTTGCTCAATGTAGGAGAAACGTGATAGATGGTGGAAGTGTAACATTGTGTGTGTTCTTACGTCTGGTAGTCTGTACAATTTCATGGTTCTCTGCAGCGTCATGTTTCTGCTCAGGTGAGAGAATTTCACCTCCACCAGCTTCCTGGGGTTCAGAGAACGATGCCAGTACCTGTTCACAAAACACAACACTCCTGTTACATACTCTAAGTTAGTCAACTTACTACAGTTAGGCAACTTAAGTTAAGCATTCTATGTATTCTTATTATGTTAGGACAAATTGATGAATTGTGTCTGTGTACCTGCAGGTAGACACAGGTTTGGGTAGAACCACTCCTGCCGTGTAGACGGCCTGGAATATACCCTCCAAGTTAACCCTTCGTGTGATCTCTCTGATCAGAACTGGAGCCACACGCTTTGAACGCAATTTCTTATGAACACACAGGAAGTTGATCTCAACCATTTTCTTTAAGCTGGAGAGGGAGGGAGGAAAACGTGTGCATCAAGTTCAGCACCGACATGCACCTGTCCACAACGTTGTTGATGTGTGTCCGCTGTGTGGTTAGAGCGTGTGTGGTGAGGGCGTGTGTGGTGAGGGCGTGTGGGGTGAGGGCGTGTGGGGTGAGGGCGTGTGGGGTGAGGGCGTGTGGGGTGAGGGCGTGTGGGGTGAGGGCGTGTGGGGTGAGGGCGTGTGGGGTGAGGGCGTGTGGGGTGAGGGCGTGTGGGGTGAGGGCGTGTGGGGTGAGGGCGTGTGTGGTGAGGGCGTGTGTGGTTAGGGCGTGTGTGGTTAGGGCGTGTGTGGTGAGGGCGTGTGTGGTTAGGGCGTGTGTGGTTAGGGCGTGTGTGTGTGTGACTCACGTGTCGTAGATGTGAATATCAGCAGGAATGGCACTGATGAAACCAACCAGTTTCTTATTGGAGGAAACCCTCACCCCACAATGCCACTGGGGCAACCAGCCTGGAGGACGCAACGCCCTGAGAGAGAGAGAAGAGAAGGAGAGAGAAGAGAAGGAGAGAGAAAGAAGAGAGAGAAAGAGAGAAAGAAGAGAGAGAAAGAGAGAAAGAAGAGAGAGAAAGAGAGAAAGAAGAGAGAGAAAGAAGAGAGAGAGAGAAAGAGAAAAAGGAGAGAGGAAGCAGAGTAGTTTAGACAGAGGCCAAACACACAGACAGTTTAACATAATCTAAGTAGAGTATGGATTTGACTTACCATTTGAGAAAGCTGGGTGAGTAATCAAATCTAAACATGTTGTCATCATCCTCCACATAGTTCTCATTCAACAAGGTGTACAACTCCTTCAGCTGAGAGAGAGAAAGAGAGTCTTAGTAAAGTCTTCTGTCTGCACAACGTTGATGTCTGGTGGCAATGAATATAAACTTTTGAACACAAAGAAACATACACACTCACCACATCAGCGTTGCTGAGGTCCAGCGTGTCCCACATAAAGCCCTGTGGTAGAGAGTAGGGCTCCTGTCTGATGTTGTCCTTGTCAGCCTCCATGGGCCCATGGCTGGTTACAACCTCATCTGCCAAAACACAACCAGCCAATCACAACCAACCAGCCAGCCAATCACAACCAGGGGACTTGAGGAAATACAGCCATTGTGTTTTCTTACTATAACAACGTGCTTAACTTTCTCTGATTGTGGGAGTACTGTATCTGTACATATTTACAGGGTCTATAGAAAGTTTACACCCCCTTGAACTTTTTTTGCGCTACAAAGTGACCTTGAAATAGATTTGTCTTTTTTGTCATTGATCTGTACATAATACTCAAAATTCTACACACTTTTAGAAATGAATAAGCATTTTATACTTAAATAGTCTTTTCAGACCCCTTGTTTAGACAAGCCTAAATTAGTTCAGAAGTAAAATGTGGCTTAACAAATCACATACGTTATATGGACTCACTGTGTGAAATAATAGGAGTTGACATGATTTTTGAATGAATGACTACTCCTTCCTCTGTCCCCCATACATACAACATCTGTAAGGTCCGTCAGTGAAGTACTGAATTTCAAGCACAGATTCAACTACAAAGACCAGGAAACCTTTTGAAAGCCTCATAAAGGGCAGTGATTGGTAGATGTGTAACAATAACAAATCAGACATTGAATATATCTTGACATATGGTCAAGTTAATAATACTAATAATGCTGTGGATGATGTTAAACCACCCAGACACATCAAAGATGCAGAAGTCCTTAATTGAGCTGCAGGGCAGGAAGGAAACTGCTTAGGGATGTCACAATGAGGCCATTGGTGATTTTAAAACAGCTATAGAGTTCAATGGCTGTGATGGGAGAAAACTGAGGATGGATCAACAACATTGTAGTGACTCCACAATAATGACCTAAATGACAGAGTGAAAAGAAGAATACAAATATACAAAATACAAATATTCCAAAACATACATATGTATTCAACAAGGCACTAAAGTAATACTGCAAAGAATGACTTAAATGTAATGTAAATGTAAAACACAGCAAAGGAACACACTTTTTGGCCTAAATGCTAAGTCTAATGTTTGGGGCAAATTCAACACAACACTGAGTAACTACCTCCTTATTTTCAAGCATGGTGGTGTCTGCATCATGATATGGGTATACTTGACATGGGCAAAGACTTCTGTTTCTCCTGAAAAACTCAGGAGGGAGCTAAGCCCAGGCAAAATCCTAGAGGAAAACCTGCTTCAATCTGCTTTACACAAGACACTGGGAAAGGAATTCATATTTTAGCAGGACAATAACCTACAACACAAAGCCAAATCTACACTGGTATTAATTACCAAGAAGACAGCAAATGTTCCTGAGTAGCCAAGACAGATTTTCAAGCAGATTTAGGTCAAAACTATGTCAAGATTTGAAAATTGCTGTCTAGCCATGACCCCCAACACCTTGACAGAACTTGAAGAATGTTGAAAATAAAATAGGAAAATATTGCACAATCCAGGTGTGCAAAGCTCTTATGAGACTTACAGAAGAAGACTCACAGCTGTATCGCTGCCAAAGGTGTTTCTGACATGTATTCACTCAGGGGACTGATTACTAATCTAATCAAAGTATATTAGTATTTCATTTGTTCAGCCCGCCTGGTGTTCAACATTCCCAAGTTCTTCCATGTCACCCCACACACTCCACTGGCTTCCAGTCAAAGCTCGCATCAACGACAAGACCCTGGTACTTGTCTACGGAGCAGCAAGAGGAACTACCTCTCCTTACCATCAGGCTATGCTCATATCCTACACCTCAACCCGAGCACTCTGTTCTGCCCCCTCTGGTCTCTTGTCCCTCCCACCCCATGGGAGGGCAGCTCCCCCTCAGCCCAGTCCAAAAATTAATGCCTCCTTACTAGCTCTGACTAAGCTGATAGTAAGTACATTTTTCCTGAAAATAGCTATGACTGTGATATGTGGTTGTCCCACCCAACTAACTATCTTAAGATGAATGCACTAACTGTAAGTCACTCTGGATAAAAGCATCTGTTAAATGACTAAAATGTACATTTATATGAATATCTATATTTTAAAACATTCTTCCACTGAGTATTTAGCATAGATCA
Source organism: Oncorhynchus gorbuscha (assembly GCF_021184085.1). NCBI lineage: Eukaryota > Metazoa > Chordata > Actinopteri > Salmoniformes > Salmonidae > Oncorhynchus > Oncorhynchus gorbuscha. The sequence continues at coordinate 84,192,278 of NC_060187.1, forward strand.
TAGACATGAAAATCACTAATAAATGAATTTGAATCCCAATTTGTAACAAAATGTAAATAAATCCAAGGGGGTGTAGACTTTCTATAGGCACTGAATGTGTAGTTTAGTAAAAGTGTGTGATCGAGTGTGTATGTCTCACTCACTGTGTGTGTGTGTGTGTGTGTCTACTCACTGAGTTTAGGTACTGGCTGTGTGTCCCAGAACTGGTACTTGTGTTTGGTGGCCTCGTCGATGCTCTTAGCTGGTCCCTGGCAGGACAGCAACTCCATGGCTCTCTGGATGTCCTGCAGCTTCTGCATGGGCAGCCCTGGGTTCTACACACAGGTGAGAAGGTGAGAAAGTTAGGAAGGAAGGACAGACAGACAGACAGACAGACAGACAGACAGACAGACAGACAGACAGACAGACAGACAGACAGACAGACAGACAGACAGACAGACAGACAGACTCCCAAATGGACCTCTTACAACCTATGCACTTGTGGAGATCTGAGAGGATTTGATTGGTATATGAAATATGGTGTAACTTCCACTTAGCCTATCTCAGGACAAGGTGGTGCTATTGCCATATTGCTTAAACCTGTCAAATCTCCACAAGTGCATAGGGCTTGATTTGGAATTGGGCCTGGGCCAGAGCAAGAGGGGGAGAGAGAGAGAGAGCGGTTAGTCACCTTTATCTCCTGTGAGTCTGAGGCAGAGTCTGACTTGGCCCCTCCAGAGCTCGGCTTCTCTTTCTTTCTCTTCTGTTTCTTCTTCTTCTTCTTAGCACCCAAGTCTCCCCCTGGACTCCTACACACACACAGATTTGATAGCTAGCTGGCTACATCTCTGCTCTGGAGTAAAGGTTAGCTGGTACTATTGTCATGCTGAATAATTAAAGTCAGGCTAAAATGGGGCCAGATTATGTACCTCAGTGGGTGTAACCGGAGCAGAGTAGCAATCACTCTGCCTAACAACGTTAGTTCATATACTGTTTTACGTCTAGCCTGCTGCTGTAACATCAGAGAAGGACAGCCAAGGATATGCGCTGCTGTTAGCTAGCAAATGCGCCAGCAGTATAAAACTAAACATTTAGTTAGATAAATATCCATTTAGCGTATGTCATTCCATTGACAATTGCTTTAAATGCGAACAAGTCAATCCTACAGGCTACTCGCATGCTAAACTGGCAATTTAACTAGCTGGCCAGTTAGCTTGCAATAACTACACAACGCCTAGCACGCCGAGTCTCATTCATTCAAATGAAAAGCTACTTAGCTAGCTTTCATTTATATGGCTACACTGCCATGACATCCACAAGCCAGCAGGATTATAATACACTTGCTACTCAGACGACTGAGAGGGCCATCATCACATAAAAACATTATGTGATAGAATTAACGAACAGGGCATATATGGTCCTTGGTTGTAAAAACACAAACGTTAGATGTATGCGCGAGCTCATTATCCAAAGAAACTCATCCACCCCCTACACAGGACCGAGCCATCGGAGCGTGCTGCCCCGGACTGCTGCGTTTTGTGTCTGGTTGGTGAAGCCGAGCCTCACCCTTGCATGTGTTCATTCTCCTCCTCGTTATCGCCATCTATTCCGCAGGTGTCCTGGTCGTCCAGCTCCAGGCTCTGCTGACTGGCTGCGGACTCGCTATCTTCCGCCATTATGGATGAAAACCTATATATATATTTAAAAAAATATATGCTGAATGAACAGGAGACAGGGAGGGATAGGAAAAACAAAGAGGTTAGTCGGAAATAGCGCCATCTGGTGCCCTATCTCCTCACAGCACGTTTGCAGAGCAGTAGGCTAAGTTCCCAAATCACATCGAAACAAGGAGAGATCAGCTATACACTACATTACCAAAAGTATGTGAACACTTGCTCGGCGAACATCTTATTCCAAAAGCATGGGCATTAATATGGAGTTGGTCCCCCTTTGTTGCTATAACAGCCTCTACTCTCCTGGTTAGGCTTTCCACTAGATGTTGGAACATCGCTGCAGGGACTTGATTCCATTCAGCCACAAAGGCATTAGTGAGGTTAGGCCTGGCTCCAGTGGTCGTTCCAATTCATCCCAAAGGTGTTCGATGGGGTTGAGGTCAGATGCCCTGTGCAGGCCAGTCAACTTCTTCCATACCAATCTCAAAACATTTCTGTATGGAACTCACTTTGTGCACGTGGGCAATGTCATGCTGAAACAGGAAAGGGCCTTCCTCAAACGGTTGCCACACAGTTTGAAGCACAGAATAATCTAGAATGTGATTGTATGTTGTAGCATTAAGACTTCCCTTCTCTGGAACTAAGGGGCCTAGCCTGAACCATGAAAAACCACCCCAGACCCTTATTCCTTCTCCACCAAACTTTACAGTTGACAAAGCATCCGGGCAGGTAGCGTTCTTCTCCTGGCATCTGCAAACCCAGATTTGTCTGTCGGACTGCCAGATGGTGAAGCGTGATTCATCACTCCAGAGAGCACGTTTCCACTGCTCCAGAGTCCAATGGCGGCGAGCTTTACACCACTCTAGCCAACACTTGGCATTGCGCATGGTGATCTTAGGCTTGTATGCGGCTGCTCGGCCATGGAACCCCAGGTCCGGACGAACAGTTATTGTGCTGACGTTGCTTGCAGAGGCAGTTTGGAACTTGGTAGTGAGTGTTGCAACCAAGGAAAGACACTCTTCAGTAATCCAGTTCTTTGAGCTTGTGTGGCCTACCATTTCATGACTGAGCCGTTGTTGCTCCTAGATGTTTTGTTTTCACTTCACAATAACAGCACGTATAGTTGACCGGGGCAGGTCTAGCAGGACAGAAATTTGACGAACTGACTTGTTGGAAAGGTGGCATCCTATGACAGTGCCATGTTGAAAGTCACTGAGCTATTCAGTAAGGCCATTCTACTGCCAATGTTTGTTTATGGAGATTGCATGGCGGTGTGCTCAATTTTATACACCTGTCAGCAACGGGTGTGGCTGAAATTGCCAAATCCACTAATTTGAATGGGTGTTCAAACTTTTGTATATACGGTACCAAGAAACAGTTTGCACACATCTACTCATTCAATAATTCTTCTTTATTTTTTACTATTTTCTACATTGTAGAATATTAGTGAAGACATAACTATGAAATAACACATATGGAATTATGTAGTAACCAAATTATTTTTAAACAAAAAAAAAAACTTTATATTTGAGATTCTTCAAAGTAGCCACCCGTTGCCTTGATGACAGCTTTGCACACTCTTGGCATTCACTCAACCAACTTCATGAGGAATGCTTTTCCAACAGTCTTGAAGGAGTTCCCACATATGCTGAGCACTTGTCAGCTGCTTTTCCTTCCCTCTACAGTCCAACTCTTCCCAAACAATCTCATTTGGGTTGAGGCCGGGTGATTGTGGAGGCCAGGTCATCTGATACAGCACTCCATCACTCTCCTTGGTCAAATAGCCCTTATACAGGAAGTGTGTTTTGGGTCATTGTCCTGTTGAAAAACAAATGATAATTTCACTAAGCGCAACCCAGATGGGATGGCGTATTGCTGCAGAATAGTGTGGTAGTCATGCTGGTTAAGTGTGCCTTGAATTCTAAATAAATTAGTGTCGCCAGCAAAGCACCATCACACCTCCTCCTCCATACTTCACAGTGGGAACTGTGATCTCCATCCGTTCACCTACTCTGTGTCTCACAAAGACACGACGGTTGGAACCAAAAATCAAAAATTTGGACTCATCATATCGAAGGACAAATTTCCACTGATCTAATGTCCATTGCTTGTGTTTCTTGGCCCAAGGAAGTCTCTTCTTATTGGTGTCCTTTAGTAGTGGTTTCTTTGCAGCAATTGGACGAGGATGGCCTGATTCACACAGTCTCCTCTGAACAGTTGATGTTGAGATATGTCTGTTACTTGAACTCTGTGAAGCATTTATTTGGGCTGCAATCCAAGGTGCAGTTAACTCTAATGAATGTATCCTCTGCAGCAGAGGTAACTCTGGATCTTCCTTTCCTGTGGTGGTCCTCATAAGAGCTAGTTTCATCATAGCGCTTGATGGTTTTTGCGACTGAAATGTTCCAGATTGACTGACCTTCATGTCTTAAAATAATGATGGACAGTTGTTTCTCTCTGCTTATTTCATCTGTTCTTTCCGTAATATGGACTTGGTCTTTTACCAAATAGGGCTATCTTCTGTATACCACCCCTACCTTTTAACAAGGCACACATGTTAATGGAAATGCATTCCAGGTGACTACCTCATGAAGCTGGTTGAGAGAATGCCAAGTGTAACAGGCCGGCTCATAGCCTGTGGCAAAAATGAGGGGACGCGAACAACAGGTATAGGCCAATCAAAAAGGTTCTTTATTGTAAACCAAAACTATTAACTTTAAACAAAGAAAAAGGAATGAGGTGTGAAAGTATCATAATATAAGGTGTATATAAAGTGCAGGGATGCGTGAATCTGTGTGTGTGAATGACTGAGTGAAAACTATGCAAAACTACAAAGGAACAAACAAAACAGGATCATACCTGGAGGAGCAGAGAGAGAGATTAGTGAAGCAGCAGTTTAAATACCCTGAGCTCCAATCACTAACGACCCTCCTCTGCCTGCAGGAGGAACCGCCCCTGCACTGCAGAGGGGCCGTGTGCAAAGCTGTCATCAAGGCAAAGAGTGGCTACTTTGAAGAATGTCAAATATAAAATATTTTTTATTTGTTTCATTTTTTTTGGTTACTACATGATTCCATGTGTTTTGACATCTTCACTATTATTCTACAATGTAGAAAATAGTAAAAATAAAGAAAAACTCTTGAATGAGTAGGTGTGTCCAAACTTTCGACTGGTACTGTATAGCGTAGATCAAACATTTCCATCGTATATTTAAAAAATCACATCAACATTGCCACGCTATGGAGCGCGTCTGTCAGCTACTGAATTCAGGGGGAAACGGCTGAGCTGCAGGTTCTCTGGCCATTATGTCCCGATGGAGGGTTGATATGCTGCTCCATTAAATCCGCCCGATAGTAACCGGTAAGGCCTTGGGGGAGTCAGGTTCTCCCCGTCAGCAAGATGTTGATTGATTTCCTGTCTATATACAGATCTGTCAAAAGGAGCATGAAATATGACAAGCCTAATGGAAACTGATAGGTCAACCATAAGGGAATGAAAAGCTTTACCATCATTTGGTGTGGTTCAGTAATGTAGAACATGTAGCCATGACTACTGCTTTAGTTATCAGATACATTAACGTGAACCATGCATCTGGATACAAGCCTAACCCTGAAGCTTGCACACATTTGACATTTATCTACAGAAGATGACTCAATTATGTTCTACTTACTCTACTACACCCAAACTTGCTCTACAGTCTCTAGACTAGTGCTAAACCATACACAGAAGATGCAGAAGTCCAGTTTGTCTCTTTATTCAGAATAATAAGTGTAAATTATAATACAAGCAACCAGTTAAGACATTCAGAATGGATGGAACAGTAACATACAGTACTCTCCCAGAGTGGTTACTGGGAGTACAGAGCGAGAGAGAGAGGATGAGGGGTCATTCACAACACTAGCTCACATGTCAACATGTAAAGGAGAGAACTATATACACTGTAATGCCTCAGATGTCATATGCTGTCACACACACACAACCTGCAGTATATTGTCTGCACGCACAGATATGAACACTCAGGCACATGCTTGTGCAGAAAGACATGAGTACAGACAGAGACGGGCCCACACACTGGCACACAGAGACAGATGCAAAAGTCAATAAACAATCTAGCTACGGTCACACAGCATCCTCCCTTTGTGACTGAGGAGAGAGGGGGTTGCTGCATGCTGTCTGCCAGGGACAGAGGGAGGAGAGGAGAGAGGGGGTTGCTGCATGCTGTCTGCCAGGGACAGAGGGAGGAGAGGAGAGAGGGGGTTGCTGCATGCTGTCTGCCAGGGACAGAGGGAGGAGAGAGGGGGATGCTGCATGCCGTCTGCCAGGGACAGAGGGAGGAGAGGAGAGAGGGGGTTGCTGCATGCTGTCTGCCAGGGACAGAGGGAGGAGAGGAGAGAGGGGGATGCTGCATGCCGTCTGCCAGGGACAGAGGGAGGAGAGGAGAGAGGGGGTTGCTGCATGCTGTCTGCCAGGGACAGAGGGAGGAGAGGAGAGAGGGGGTTGCTGCATGCTGTCTGCCAGGGACAGAGGGAGGAGAGGAGAGAGGGATGAGGTAGTGGAGGGTTAGAGCTCAACAGGGGAGAGGAGAAATAAATAGCTAGCTGAACTGATCAACTGATGTGTACGAGTCAACTTGTTCAAAGGCACTTGGAAAACGAGGAAGTCGATTATAGTGGTTTCCAAACGTCAGGATGCGGTTTGGTTTCAGAGAAAAGGCTTGGGTGTGTGTCTGTTAAAACTCTGTACTTACAGTAAGGGAAAAAAACGATAAAACATATCTGAGTAGAAAATAGCATAAACATATTTGAGTAAAATAGGTTGGCAACTAAAATCACAAAGTACTTACAATTACAAAACAAGGCATCTCAAGCAACTGTATAAAAGTGATGCATAGCCAGCCGTTCAGAGCAAAGTATGCCGAAGTCAGTGGTTCAACACACAAACTGCCCCCTCTGTCACCAACAGAGGGGGCTGTATATCCCATTATCTGACTCACCAGTCGTGTGGATGGGAAACTGAAGTTACACACACACTAATCTAAGGTACCCTAACTTTGGAAAATGGAAACCTAACAAAATATGTTTTAGTGTCACATACACTGGATAGATGCAGCCATAGTAGTACGGCGCCCCTGGAGCAAATCAGGGTTAAGTGCCTTGCTCAAGGGCACATCGACAGATTTTTCAACATCTTGGCTTGGGTATTCGAACCAGCGATCTTTGCGTTACTGGCCCACCGCTCTAACTGCTAGGCTACCTGCCGCCCAGATTAAGACTTGTGGGGGGAAAACTGATCGTAGATCTGTGCCTCTGGGCAGCATTATACATTAGAGTAGCTTCATTTCCTGCTGTATGTATATCCTGTCCTAGTTACTGATCTGAAAACACTACTACTCCTTCTACCTAGACTTGCCAGTAGACATTCGCCATATTGCTTTTACTTGTCCGATGCTTTTCAGATCAGTGGACTGAAGCAGATAAGGCTGAGGAAAGGAGGCTGCTGCTAAGTATTGAAACACACATGGTCTGTCTCTACTTTATTCCAAAGCCCCTTTTTGCTGACACAGCTAATTTACTAAAGGCATAGCAGTTGTGCATTACATGTTCTCTGACATTGTTAAGTTTGTTTTTAGTTCAGGAGTTCATCTGTATCACTCAGACAAAGTCTCTATGGCATGTCTAGTCAGTGGCCTGTCCATGTAGTGTGGGGCTATGATGATACACAGGAAGGATTAGACATTAGAATGTATGGAGTTCCAACTGTTCCAATCGTTTCCATTCACTGACAGTTCCATTTAGCTCCCAGTGCAGATGTACTTCCTTCTTCATGTCACTCTGGGGTGGGGTGGTGGGAGGGGAAGTAAGGTCATTTGAGGTTAAAGACTGCCAGTAGGGGGCGCTCCTCCCGCTTCTGCCAGGGGCTCTTCTTCTCCTCCTCTCCGTGGTCGTCAGGGGCAACAGACAATAGGGCCGTCTGGTCATGCTCAGTCCTGAAGACAACGCCCTTTGTCTCTGTGAGTGGGGGTGGAGAGGAGGAGGAGGATGAGGATGAGGGGGAGGAGAGGGGTGAAGGAGCCTCTTCCTGTATCATCCCCTCTCCTCTGTGTTCCTCTTCCTCTCCTCTGTCCTCCTCCTCTTCCTCTACTTGTTGATGTCCCTGTGTGTTCTGCAACCCTGGACCTAAAGGGCTGTCCTGGGGGCTACACTCAGGAGTCTCCCCCTCCAGGTCATCCACATATACCAGCTGGGTGTAGGCCATGGCAGGAGGGCCGCTCTTTGTCCTCCCCCTCTCTCTGTCTTTCTCTCTTTCCCTCTCTCCTACCTTCCCCTCTACCTCCCTCCCCCTCCGCCCTGCTCTGGGCTCATTCAGGTCCACCCCGGAGTCCAGACTTGCGTCGTTTCCGTTGACATGTCTACCACCACTGTTGTTACCATGGCTACCTCCTCCACCTGGATTCCCCTTGGCTTGCCCAGCCCGCTGCAAGTCTATGTAAGAGTGTCTGATGGCGTTAGACCGACCGTCCAATGAGACGAACCAGGCGCGCGGGTGTGTGAGGGGCTTCCCTCCCCGCAGTTCCATCAGTTTCCTCTCAGCCAATAGCGTGTCCTCGCCGTTCATTTGCATAATACCTGCCTCCCCAAGTGCTGTCGGGATAGACAGGGACTCTGATAGGCTGCTCCACTCCCCTTGCCCCTCTCCTTGTCCCTGGTTGGCTGAGGCGATAGCATAATCGGCGTGTGTTTGCCCCAGGGGCTGCTGGGAGTGTGAGGCGTTGAGCTCAGCCTGGATGGTCTCCAGGTCACTCTGCTGGTCAGTCTGTAAGAACAGGGCCTGGCCACACAGCGGGTGCTCCCCCGGCAGGCGCATGTAGTGGGCTGGAATCACCAGGGTGGGCCGGATCCTCCTGGGGTAACCGTCTCCTCCACTCAGCAGGTCCACGGAGCCACAGCACAACAGCTGGCCCGGCCTGGGGAGGGAGAGGGGCAGGGAGCCCAGGTGGTCCACAGACCGGGACAGGAGGTAGTCTGGGGGTCTGCGCTCACACCCCTCCCCTCTGATAGGGGAGACAGGTGGGGAGCAGGGCGAGGTAGCCTCACGCACACTAGTCCCGCTCTCCCCAACACCACTCAATTGACTTGCTGACGCCTGCACCTGATTTGAGGAGGAAAGTCTATCTGGGAGCTGATTGATGGATGAGCAGATAGAGGTGTATGATTGGCGGTAGCCGGCATCCGTCCCGGCGGAGAGGGCTGACTTAAACGGGAACGTCTCCACAGACTGACGGTAGTCTCTGCTGCGCGGTGTCAGGTTGCCTAGCGACGAGCCATGACGACTTCGGCTGTGGTTTCCTAGCGACATGTGACTGTGGTTGCCATGGGAGACCAGGTCATGGCGATCGTAGGAGGAGGGTTTGAGCATGGGTGTGGTCATGTCGGGTTCTGCTGTCGTAGAGACCAGCTCCAAATGAACCTAGAGATGTGATAAGGTTTTAGTGTCAGTTTCACAGACAGTAGCGCTATGCCATTATCTAACATGCTCTTCAAACAGAATACACAGAACACACAGGGAACAATACCATCAATACACACTAACACAAAAGTGAAAAAAACTCAACAGAATATTAGCTGTGATCATAACAATAGAAAGTGCAGTGGCAGTTCCAAAGTGCAGTTCCAAAGTGCAGTTCCAAAGTGCAGTTCCAAAGTGCAGTGGCAAAGTGCAGTTCCAAAGTGCAGTGGCAAAGGGAGAAAGCATGTTAGTATGAAGAGACCAGTGGTCCCTGGCCTGGATGTTGACTGACCTCGCTGCTGATGAGGTGGGACATAGAGGTGGACTGGTCTCTCTTACTGCCCTCCAGACCAGATGACAGAGTCAGCTTCCGCTGAGACAGACGAGGCTTCACACAACCACGCCTGGAAAGAGACAGAGACAGGGAGATAGTGAGGGAGAGACAGGGAGAGAGAGATAGTGAGAGAAGGGGAGAGGAAAGAGAAGACAGTCCTGTTGAAACTCAAGACTACGTCACTGACGCACAAGACACACTTATGACAGTCGGCAGGGAAGTCCATTGATCCAGACAGACCTGCAGTAGTACAGTAGTAGACAGAGCAGGCAGAGGAGGATGACAGCCATGCCTCCCAGTATGGCCAATAGGAAGACTGTGTGGTACGTACTGATGTCCTTTGCCACCATCGGACCTGCAGAAACAGACACATTCTTTTTTTTTAAAGGTTCACAGAGGAAGTTTTACCTGTTTTAAATGTGTGTTGGTATCTGTGTCTAGTGGGGACAAGGTGTGTGTTGGTACCTGTGTCTAGTGGGGACAAGGTGTGTGTTGGTACCTGTGTCTAGTGGGGACATGGTGTGTGTTGGTACCTGTGTCTAGTGGGGACAAGGTGTGTGTTGGTACCTGTGTCTAGTGGGGACATGGTGTGTGTTGGTACCTGTGTCTAGTGGGGACATGGTGTGTGTTGGTACCTGTGTCTAGTGGGGACATGGTGTGTGTTGGTACCTGTGTCGAGTGGGGACATGGTGTGTGTTGGTACCTGTGTCTAGTGGGGACATGGTGAGTGTTGGTACCTGTGTCTAGTGGGGACAAGGTGTGTGTTGGTACCTGTGTCTAGTGGGGACTTGGTGTGTGTTGGTACCTGTGTCTAGTGGGGACATGGTGTGTGTTGGTACCTGTGTCTAGTGGGGACATGGTGTGTGTTGGTACCTGTGTCTAGTGTGGACATGGTGTGTGTTGGTACCTGTGTCTAGTGGGGACAAGGTGTGTGTTGGTACCTGTGTCTAGTGGGGACATGGTGTGTGTTGGTACCTGTGTCTAGTGGGGACATGGTGTGTGTTGGTACCTGTGTCTAGTGGGGACGTGGTGTGTGTTGGTACCTGTGTCGAGTGGGGACATGGTGTGTGTTGGTACCTGTGTCTAGTGGGGACAAGGTGTGTGTTGGTACCTGTGTCTAGTGGGGACATGGTGTGTGTTGGTACCTGTGTCTAGTGGGGACATGGTGTGTGTTGGTACCTGTGTCTAGTGGGGACATGGTGTGTGTTGGTACCTGTGTCTAGTGGGGACAAGGTGTGTGTTGGTACCTGTGTCTAGTGGGGACATGGTGTGTGTTGGTACCTGTGTCTAGTGGGGACAAGGTGTGTGTTGGTACCTGTGTCTAGTGGGGACATGGTGTGTGTTGGTACCTGTGTCTAGTGGGGACATGGTGTGTGTTGGTACCTGTGTCTAGTGGGGACATGGTGTGTGTTGGTACCTGTGTCTAGTGGGGACATGGTGTGTGTTGGTACCTGTGTCTAGTGGGGACATGGTGTATGTCGGTACCTGTGTCTAGTGGGGACATGGTGTATGTCGGTACCTGTGTCTAGTGGGGACATGGTGTATGTCGGTACCTGTGTCTAGTGGGGACATGGTGTGTGTCGGTACCTGTGTCGAGTGGGGACATGGTGTGTGTTGGTACCTGTGTCTAGTGGGGACATGGTGTGTGTTGGTACCTGTGTCTAGTGGGGACATGGTGTGTGTTGGTACCTGTGTCTAGTGGGGACATGGTGTATGTCGGTACCTGTGTCTAGTGGGGACATGGTGTATGTCGGTACCTGTGTCTAGTGGGGACATGGTGTATGTCGGTACTTGTGTCTAGTGGGGACATGGTGTGTGTTGGTACCTGTGTCTAGTGGGGACATGGCAGCCACCCAGTATCCCAGCTGAGGGGCGATGTAGGTTAGGCTGAGCTGGTCTCCCTCCCTCTGGACATAGCCCAGACTGCTCTTCAACCAGGCCCCTACAAACAAACACAGAGAGAGTTAGAGATCTACTCTTCAAACACAATAAATTAGTGTAAAGCTTTTGGCCTCGTCACTGTGCTGCTGCAGGTCTCCAGCCAACCACTGGGAGGCAGCAGACTTACAGTGACACAGTCATAACTCACACTGGCCAGGAGCCATATGAACTAGAATCATCATAACATAGCCAGACACAGTCATTGTGTAAGATGATGTAACACGACCTGGACAACGATCTAATGTCAGTTTTTATTTCGTCACCATTGGTATGATAAGGATTTGTGGTATGTAGGCTGAACCAAGATCTGTGTATGAGAGGGGCTATGACAGTGCAGCAGTGGTTTCTGCAGGGGATTCTCTGTCTATTATAGATGCTCTGATGCAACCCAATTAAAAGGGAGGAACTAATGTACAGGGAGGGGGAAAGAGAAACAAGAGAAGGAGAGAAATACCTGTGACTCAGCATCTTTATGAAACGCTTCGCCTCCCTCCCTCCCTCCCTCACACACACAGTGTCATCGATCCCCATGGACCAAGCACAGCTAAGCACAGAAACAGCCCAACCCAGCACAGCCCTGTCCTCTTGAGGAGTCAACTCTCACTGGATGACCTTTTACATCAGTGTACTGTATCCTCTGGCTGGAAGGCATCACACACGCAAGCATGCACACAGAGTCAATACTGGTCACCTTTACATTAGTACTAGTCCTTTGTGAGAGTTTGTAGGAACGTCATCATGAATTCTGTTCAGATGTGAAATGGATGGTATTGACATCATTAACTCCTCTCTGTAATGTATTGACATCATTAACTCCTCTCTGTAATGTATTGACATCATTAATTCCTCTCTGTAATGTATTGAGTCTGGATGGTAATTACATCATTACCTCCTCTCTGTAATGTATTGGCATCATTAACTGCTCTCTGTAATGTATTGAGTCTGGATGGTAATTACATCATTAACTCCTCTCTGTAATGTATTGACATCATTAACTCCTCTCTGTAATGTATTGACATCATTAACTCCTCTCTGTAATGTATTGACATCATTAATTCCTCTCTGTAATGTATTGAGTCTGGATGGTAATTACATCATTACCTCCTCTCTGTAATGTATTGGCATCATTAACTGCTCTCTGTAATGTATTGATATCATTAACTCCTCTCTGTAATGTATTGAGTCTGGATGGTAATTACATCATTAACTCCTCTCTGTAATGTATTGAGTCTGGATGGTAATTACATCATTAACTCCTTTCAACTCCTTTCTGTAATGTATTGATATCATTAACTCCTCTCTGTAATGTATTGAGTCTGGATGGTAATTACATCATTAACTCCTCTCTGTAATGTATTGACATCATTAACTCCTCTCTGTAATGTATTGACATCATTAACTCCTCTCTGTAATGTATTGATATCATTAACTCCTCTCTGTAATTTGTTGACATCATTAACTCCTCTCTGTAATGTATTGAGTCTGGATGGTAATTACATCATTAACTCCTCTCTGTAATGTATTGAGTCTGGATGGTAATTACATCATTAACTCCTCTCTGTAATGTATTGACATCATTAACTCCTCTCTGTAATGTATTGACATCATTAACTCCTCTCTGTAATGTATTGACATCATTAACTCCTCTCTGTAATGTATTGACATCATTAACTCCTCTCTGTAATGTATTGACATCATTAACTCCTCTCTGTAATGTATTGACATCATTAACTCCTCTCTGTAATGTATTGACATCATTAACTCCTCTCTGTAATGTATTGACATCATTAACTCCTCTCTGTAATGTATTGATATCATTAACTCCTCTCTGTAATGTATGGAGTCTGGATGATAATTACATCATTAACTCCTCTCTGTAATGTATTGACATCATTAACTCCTCTCTGTAATGTATTGATATCATTAACTCCTCTCTGTAATGTATTGACATCATTAACTCCTCTCTGTAATGTATTGGCACCATTAACTCCTCTCTGTAATGTATTGACTTCATTAACTCCTCTCTGTAATATATTGACATCATTGACTCCTCTCTGTAATGTATTGACATCATTAACTCCTCTCTGTAATGTATTGAGTCTGGATGGTAATTACATCATTAACTCCTCTCTGTAATGTATTGACATCATTGACTCCTCTCTGTAATGTATTGACATCATTAACTCCTCTCTGTAATGTATTGACATCATTAACTCCTCTCTGTAATGTATTGACATCATTAACTCCTCTCTGTAATGTATTGAGTCTGGATGGTAATTACATCATTAACTCCTCTCTGTAATGTATTGACATCATTAACTCCTCTCTGTAATGTATTGACATCATTAACTCCTCTCTGTAATGTATTGAGTCTGGATGGTAATTACATCATTAACTCCTCTCTGTAATGTATTGACATCATTAACTCCTCTCTGTAATGTATTGACATCATTGACTCCTCTCTGTAATGTATTGACATCATTAACTCCTCTCTGTAATGTATTGACATCATTAACTCCTCTCTGTAATGTATTGACATCATTAACTCCTCTCTGTAATGTATTGACATCATTAACTCTTCTCTGTAATGTATTGACATCATTAACACCTCCCTGTAATGTATTGCGTCTGGATGGTAATTACATCATTAACTCCTCCCTGTAATGTATTGACATCATTAACTCCTCTCTGTAATGTATTGACATCATTAACTCCTCTCTGTAATATATTGAGTCTGGATGGTAATGACATCATTAACTCTTCTCTGTAATGTATTGACATCATTAACTCCTCTCTGTAATGTATTGGCATCATTAACTCCTCTCTTTAATGTATTGACATCATTGACTCCTCTCTGTAATGTATTGACATCATTAACTCCTCTCTGTAATGTATTGGCATCATTAACTCCTCTCTGTAATGTATTGGCATCATTAACTCCTCTCTGTAATGTATTGGCATCATTAACTCCTCTCTGTAATGTATTGACATCATTAACTCCTCTCTGTAATGTATTGACATCATTAACTCCTCTCTGTAATGTATTGTCATCATTGACTCCTCTCTGTAATGTATTGTCATCATTGACTCCTCTCTGTAATGTATTGGCATCATTAACTCCTCTCTGTAATGTATTGACATCATTGACTCCTCTCTGTAATGTATTGGCATCATTAACTCCTCTCTGTAATGTATTGACATCATTGACTCCTCTCTGTAATGTATTGGCATCATTAACTCCTCTCTGTAATGTATTGACATCATTGACTCCTCTCTGTAATGTATTGACATCATCAACTCCTCTCTGTAATGTATTGACATCATTGACTCCTCTCTGTAATGTATTGACATCATTAACTCCTCTCTGTAATGTATTGGCATCATGAACTCCTCTCTGTAATGTATTGGCATCATTGATCTGACTCATTAACTCTCTGTAATGTATTGGCATCATTAACTCCTCCCTGTAATGTATTGAGTCTGGATGGTATTTACATCATTAACTCCTCTCTGTAATGTATTGACATCATTAACTCCTCTCTGTAATGTATTGTCATCATTGACTCCTCTCTGTAATGTATTGGCATCATTAACTCCTCTCTGTAATGTATTGACATCATTGACTCCTCTCTGTAATGTATTGACATCATTGACTCCTCTCTGTAATGTATTGGCATCATTAACTCCTCTCTGTAATGTATTGACATCATTAACTCCTCTCTGTAATGTATTGACATCATTAACTCCTCTCTGTAATGTATTGACATCATTGACTCCTCTCTGTAATGTATTGACATCATTAACTCCTCTCTGTAATGTATTGGCATCATTAACTCCTCTCTGTAATGTATTGACATCATTGACTCTTCTCTGTAATGTATTGGCATCATTAACTCCTCCCTGTAATGTATTGAGTCTGGATGGTATTTACATCATTAACTCCTCTCTGTAATGTATTGACATCATTAACTCCTCTCTGTAATGTATTGGCATCATTAACTCCTCTCTGTAATGTATTGACATCATTGACTCTTCTCTGTAATGTATTGAGTCTGGATGGTAATGACATCATTAACTCTTCTCTGTAATGTATTGACATCATTAACTCCTCTCTGTAATGTATTGGCATCATTAACTCCTCTCTGTAATGTATTGACATCATTGACTCCTCTCTGTAATGTATTGGCATCATTAACTCCTCTCTGTAATGTATTGGCATCATTAACTCCTCTCTGTAATGTATTGGCATCATTAACTCCTCTCTGTAATGTATTGGCATCATTAACTCCTCTCTGTAATGTATTGACATCATTGACTCTTCTCTGTAATGTATTGGCATCATTAACTCCTCCCTGTAATCTATTGAGTCTGGATGGTATTTACATCATTAACTCCTCTCTGTAATGTATTGACATCATTAACTCCTCTCTGTAATGTATTGGCATCATTAACTCCTCTCTGTAATGTATTGACATCATTAACTCCTCTCTGTAATGTATTGACATCATTAACTCCTCTCTGTAATGTATTGACATCATTGACTCCTCTCTGTAATGTATTGACATCATTAACTCCTCTCTGTAATGTATTGACATCATTAACTCCTCTCTGTAATGTATTGAGTCTGGATGGTATTTACATCATTAACTCCTCTCATTAACATCATTAACTCCTCTCTGTAATGTATTGGCATCATTAACTCCTCTCTGTAATGTATTGACATCATTAACTCCTCTCTGTAATGTATTGGCATCATTAACTCCTCTCTGTAATGTATTGGCATCATTAACTCCTCTCTGTAATGTATTGACATCATTGACTCCTCTCTGTAATGTATTGAGTCTGGATGGTATTTACATCATTGACTCCTCTCTGTAATGTATTGACATCATTAACTCCTCTCTGTAATGTATTGACATCATTAACTCCTCTCTGTAATTTATTGAGTCTGGATGGTATTGACATCATTAACTCCTCTCTGTAATGTATTGACATCATTAACTCCTCTCTGTAATGTATTGGCATCATTAACTCCTCTCTGTAATGTATTGACATCATTAACTCCTCTCTGTAATGTATTGACATCATTAACTCCTCTCTGTAATGTATTGACATCATTAACTCCTCTCTGTCATGTATTGAGTCTGGATGGTATTTACATCACTGACTCCTCTCTGTAATGTATTGACATCATTAACTCCTCTCTGTAATGTATTGACATCATTAACTCCTCTCTGTAATGTATTGACATCATTAACTCCTCTCTGTCATGTATTGAGTCTGGATGGTATTTACATCACTGACTCCTCTCTGTAATGTATTGACATCATTAACTCCTCTCTGTAATGTATTGACATCATTAACTCCTCTCTGTAATGTATTGACATCATTAACTCCTCTCTGTCATGTATTGAGTCTGGATGGTATTTACATCACTGACTCCTCTCTGTAATGTATTGACATCATTAACTCCTCTCTGTAATGTATTGAGTCTGGATGGTATTTACATCATTAACTCCTCTCTGTAATGTATTGACATAATTAACTCCTCTCTGTAATGTATTGGCATCATTAACTCCTCTCTGTAATGTATTGACATCATTAACTCCTCTCTGTAATGTATTGACATCATTAACTCCTCTCTGTAATGTATTGGCATCATTAACTCCTCTCTGTAATGTATTGACATCATTAACTCCTCTCTGTAATGTATTGACATCATTAACTCCTCTCTGTAATGTATTGACATCATTAACTCCTCTCTGTAATGTATTGACATCATTAACTCCTCCCTGTAATGTATTGAGTCTGGATGGTATTTACATCATTAACTCCTCTCTGTAATGTATTGACATCATTAACTCCTCCCTGTAATGTATTGACATCATTAACTCCTCCCTGTAATGTATTGACATCATTAACTCCTCTCTGTAATGTATTGACATCATTAACTCCTCTCTGTAATGTATTGACATCATTAACTCCTCTCTGTAATGTATTGACATCATTAACTCCTCTCTGTAATGTATTGAGTCTGGATGGTATTTACATCATTAACTCCTCTCTGTAATGTATTGACATCATTAACTCCTCTCTGTAATGTATTGGCATCATTAACTCCTCTCTGTAATGTATTGACATCATTAACTCCTCTCTGTAATGTATTGGCATCATTAACTCCTCTCTGTAATGTATTGGCATCATTAACTCCTCTCTGTAATGTATTGACATCATTGACTCCTCTCTGTAATGTATTAATGTATTGACATCATTAACTCCTCTCTGTAAATGAGTCTGGATGGTATTGACATCATTAACTCCTCTGTAATGTATTAATGTATTGACATCATTAACTCCTCTCTGTAATGTATTGGCATCATTAACTCCTCTCTGTAATGTATTGACATCATTAACTCCTCTCTGTAATGTATTGACATCATTAACTCCTCTCTGTAATGTATTGACATCATTAACTCCTCTCTGTCATGTATTGAGTCTGGATGGTATTTACATCACTGACTCCTCTCTGTAATGTATTGACATCATTAACTCCTCTCTGTAATGTATTGACATCATTAACTCCTCTCTGTAATGTAAGTCTGGATGTATTTACATCATTAACTCCTCTCTGTAATGTATTGACATAATTAACTCCTCTCTGTAATGTATTGGCATCATTAACTCCTCTCTGTAATGTATTGACATCATTAACTCCTCTCTGTAATGTATTGACATCATTAACTCCTCTCTGTAATGTATTGGCATCATTGACTCCTCTCTGTAATGTATTGACATCATTAACTCCTCTCTGTAATGTATTGACATCATTAACTCCTCTCTGTAATGTATTGGCATCATTAACTCCTCTCTGTAATGTATTGACATCATTAACTCCTCCCTGTAATGTATTGAGTCTGGATGGTATTTACATCATTAACTCCTCTCTGTAATGTATTGACATCATTAACTCCTCCCTGTAATGTATTGACATCATTAACTCCTCCCTGTAATGTATTGACATCATTAACTCCTCCCTGTAATGTATTGACATCATTAACTCCTCTCTGTCATGTATTGAGTCTGGATGGTATTTACATCACTGACTCCTCTCTGTAATGTATTGACATCATTAACTCCTCTCTGTAATGTATTGACATCATTAACTCCTCTCTGTAATGTATTGAGTCTGGATGGTATTTACATCATTAACTCCTCTCTGTAATGTATTGACATAATTAACTCCTCTCTGTAATGTATTGGCATCATTAACTCCTCTCTGTAATGTATTGACATCATTAACTCCTCTCTGTAATGTATTGACATCATTAACTCCTCTCTGTAATGTATTGGCATCATTGACTCCTCTCTGTAATGTATTGACATCATTAACTCCTCTCTGTAATGTATTGACATCATTAACTCCTCTCTGTAATGTATTGGACATCATTAATCATTAACTCCTCTCTGTAATGTATTGACATCATTAACTCCTCCCTGTAATGTATTGAGTCTGGATTAACTCCTCTCTGTAATGTATTGACATCATTAACTCCTCTCTGTAATGTATTGACATCATTAACTCCTCCCTGTAATGTATTGACATCATTAACTCCTCCCTGACATCATTAACTCCTCTCTGTAATGTATTGACATCATTAACTCCTCCCTGTAATGTATTGACATCATTAACTCCTCTCTGTAATGTATTGACATCATTAACTCCTCCCTGTAATGTATTGACATCATTAACTCCTTTCTGTAATGTATTGACATCATTAACTCCTCCCTGTAATGTCTGAGTCTAATGTATTGACATCATTAACTCCTCTCTGTAATGTATTGACATCATTAACTCCTCTCTGTAATGTATTGACATCATTAACTCCTCTCTGTAATGTATTGAGTCTGGATGGTAATTACATCATTAACTCCTCTATGTAATGTATTGACATCATTAACTCCTCCCTGTAATGTATTGAGTCTGGATGGTATTTACATCATAAACACACAGAGGTAAACCAGCTCCTTTCTAACAGTATGTGACATCATTCAGCTCAGTACTCTACAACATCACAGAACAAAATACATGCTGTCAGTTGAACTAGCAGAACAGGTTTCACCAAGTCTGTGTGTGTCTTTTGCTCAAGCGTCTGTGTCTGTGTGTGAGAGTTTGTGTGGGTCTGTATGCTCAAGCATCTGTGTGTCTGTGTGAGAATTGGTGTGTGTGTGTGTGCTCAAGCATCTGTGTGTGTTTGTGTGCTCAAGATTCTGTGTGTCTGTGTGAGAAATATTTCTGGAGAAATCTCAAACTCTCTCTCTCACACACTTACACACACTCTCTAACTGGTCACTGGAGAAACTAAATTAAAGCCCCGGGTCTGTTAGGTTTGTTATTTGGGGGTTGCTAGGGAAACGGTGACCTAAAACACAGAGGACCAGAGGTGGGTGTTTCTGGGAAATATTAACCATACAGCGTGCATGTATTGACACAAGGCTACATACCCTCTGGCTATAAGGCATCCTGGGAACAGTGGCTTTCAATGGCAATCATGTAAAGGGTCACCCAGTGAGAGAGTTGACTCCTCATGAGAACATGGCTGTGCTGGGCTCGGTACAGTACTGTGTGTGATTGTTTACACCTATGTGCGTGCGTGCGTGCGCGCATGTGTGTGTGTGTGTGTGTCTTTGTGTGCGTGTGTGCTCCTGTAGCCCCCGTCCTAATCAGCTCGTTGGGCTAGTGAATGGTCTCCTTCAACAACAGTAAGTCACCACTGGACCTTCATATCACAGGACGTCCTTGGTAGTGTACCTCAGCTGGTTCAAGCACTACTCTGGCTACCCTCCTAAATCACTCCACTGCTGTCTGAGTCAATGATCTACGGCTGACTACACTTCTACTGATCTGGGGAGGGAGGGATTTTCCAAACAGGTTAGGCTACATTTCCTAACCAATCTTGTGATGTGGATGTAATCAGGAACAAGAAGTATTGTGTTTTGATGTGTGTTTTAATACGGTGCGTTACGTCCAATAATATGTCAGATAATCTTTTAGAAAGTTCTCAATTATTCCATTCATAACTCTGCCCCACTGTAATCTCCCGTCTCACTGTACAGTGTGTGAGTGTGTGAGTGTGTGAGTGTGTGAGTGTGTGAGTGTGTGAGTGTGTGAGTGTGTGAGTGTGTGTGTGTGTGTGTGTGTGTGTGTGTGTGTGTGTGTGTGTGTGTGTGTGTGTGTGTGTGTTGCACTCTGGTACGTTTTTTTCCCCCCAGTTCCTTTGAAAAAAAGTATGTAGTGATGCATTTCCCAGCCTGACTGAGATACACACATCCCATTACCTTTCGGGAAACATAGATCCCACTGATGAAGGATGCAGAAGGGTAAGACACACACAACACGTACCTTACCCTACTGATTAGAGGTTCCGAGGGGAGGAATTCTGGACCCAAACACAGGAAATCTGCTCCCTGCTCAGAAAAACTGAAAAGCTGTGTGTGTGTGTGTGTATGTACTCACCTAGACTGGGATCGAACCTCCAGGCTGGGATGTGTTGGTTCTCCTTCAGGCCGCTATTGGCCGGTAGAGAGATGGAGATGCTGATTGGGCCATTCACCTGGAGCTCCACCCCCTCGCTGGCCAATAGGTGGACAGAGATGGCCGCCACTGGAGTCAGCTCAAACCTACGCTCACTTCCTGTTAGAGGAGAAGAGGAGAGCCAAAAGAGAGGAGTAGTGAGAGGGAGAGAGGAGAGGTGTAGTGAGAGGGAGAGAGGAGAGGTGTAGTGAGAGGGAGAGAGGAGAGGTGTAGTGAGAGGGAGAGAGGAGAGGTGTAGTGAGAGGGAGAGAGGAGAGGTGTAGTGAGAGGGAGAGAGGAGAGGTGTAGTGAGAGGGAGAGAGGAGAGGTGTAGTGAGAGGGAGAGATGTAGTGAGAGGGAGAGAGGAGAGGTGTAGTGAGAGTGAGAGGAGAAGTGTAGTGAGAGGGAGAGGAGAAGTGTAGTGAGAGGGAGAGGAGAAGTGTAGTGAGAGGGAGAGGTGTAGTGAGAGGGAGAAAGGAGAGGTGTAGTGGAGGGAGAGAGAGAGGAGAGGTGTAGTGAGAGGGAGAGAGAGAGGAGAGGTGTAGTGAGAGGGAGGGAGAGAGGAGAGGTGTAGTGAGAGGGAGAGAGGAGAGGTGTAGTGAGAGGGAGAGGAGAGGTGTAGTGAGAGGGAGAGGAGAAGTGTAGTGAGAGGGAGAGAGAGAGGTGTAGTGAGAGGGAGAGAGGAGAGATGTAGTGAGGGAGAGAGAGAGAGGTGTAGTGAGAGGGAGAGAGAGAGAGAAGTGTAGTGAGAGGGAGAGGTGTAGTGAGAGTGAGGGAGAGAGGAGAGGTGTAGTGAGAGAGAGGGAGGAGAGGTGTAGTGAAAGGGAGGGAGAGAGGAGAGGTGTAGTGAGAGAGAGGGAGGAGAGGAGCAGTGAGAGAGGGATGAGAGTAGTGAGAGGGAGAGGGAGGAGAAGTTTAGTGAGAGGAGGAGATTAGAAGAAGAGGAGAAGAAGCAGGGAGAGAGAAAGGGAGAGGAGAGTGTCTGCTAAATGATACAAATGTAAAATGGACACACACACATAGGTTGTTTGAGAGCACAGGGGTTACAGTGCCTTGCGAAAGTATTCGGCCCCCTTGAACTTTGCGACCTTTTGCCACATTTCAGGCTTCAAACATAAAGATATAAAACTGTATTTTTTTTGTGAAGAATCAACAACAAGTGGGACACAATCATGAAGTGGAACAACATTTATTGGATATTTCAAACATTTTTAACAAAACAAAAACTGAAAAATTGGGCGTGCAAAATTATTCAGCCCCTTTAAGTTAATACTTTGTAGCGCCACCTTTTGCTGCGATTACAGCTGTAAGTCGCTTGGGGTATGTCTCTATCAGTTTTGCACATCGAGAGACTGAATTTTTTCCCCATTCCTCCTTGCAAAACAGCTCAAGCTCAGTGAGGTTGGATGGAGAGCATTTGTGAACAGCAGTTTTCTGTTCTTTCCACAGATTCTCGATTGGATTCAGGTCTGGACTTTGACTTGGCCATTCTAACACCTGGATATGTTTATTTTCGAACCATTCCATTGTAGATTTTGCTTTATGTTTTCGGATCATTGTCTTGTTGGAAGACAAATCTCCGTCCCAGTCTCAGGTCTTTTGCAGACTCCATCAGGTTTTCTTCCAGAATGGTCCTGTATTTGGCTCCATCCATCTTCCCATCAATTTTAACCATCTTCCCTGTCCCTGCTGAAGAAAAGCAGGCCCAAACCATGATGCTGCCACCACCATGTTTGACAGTGGGGATGGTGTGTTCAGGGTGATGAGCTGTGTTGCTTTTACGCCAAACATAACGTTTTGCATTGTTGCCAAAATGTTCAATTTTGGTTTCATCTGACCAGAGCACCTTCTTCCACATGTTTGGTGTGTTCCTTGTTCTTCATGATGCTCTCTGCGCTTTTAACGGACCTCTGAGACTATCACAGTGCAGGTGTATTTATACGGAGACTTGATTACACACAGGTGGATTGTATTTATCATCATTAGTCATTTAGGTCAACATTGGATCATTCAGAGATCCTCATTGAACTTCTGGAGAGTTTGCTGCACTGAAAGTAAAGGGGCTGAATAATTTTGCACGCCCAATTTTTCAGTTTTTGATTTGTTAAAAAAGTTTGAAATATCCAATAAATGTCGTTCCACTTCATGATTGTGTCCCACTTGTTGTTGATTCGTCACAAAAAAAATACAGTTTTATATCTTTATGTTTGAAGCCTGAAATGTGGCAAAAGGTTGCAAAGTTCAAGGGGGCCGAATACTTTCGCAAGGCACTGTATATTGTGTTAAAGGGGGCTCTTCTGGGTAGTATATCTTTGATGGAGCCTCTTACATAGAGCTGTACCTCACCCCTACCTTCACCCCTAATCTCCTCAACCCTACCTTATTCACATCCACCCCTCACTTCACCACACACACCCCTACCTTTACCCCTAATCTCCTCAACCCTCCCTGCCTTCATCCCACCCACCCACCCACCCACCCACCCACTTACCCCTCATCCATCCCTTCACCACACACTCCCCACCAACCCCACATGTCTTCTATCTTACCCACCCCTCATCCCCCACCCACCCACCCTTCATCTCTTCCATCCCTCCCACCCTTCATCCCCCTCCTCCCTTCACCCCATCCACCCCTCATCCATGTCAAATACTTTCAAATAATGTTTTAGTTTGTTGGATACAACGGCACCAATGGAATGGTACCAAGAGTGTATTCCACCTAAGTCTGGTCCCAGTCTGTCCCAGTCCCAGTGGAGGTACCTGTTCCATTGCCCCCCAGGCCCTGTAGGTAGGGAAAGTGCTGGATGTGGCTGGGGTTGTTGGCCACAGTCAGCAGGGCAGTGAGATTGCTGTAGGACGAGTTGGGAGGGAGGCTCAGGGCTCGACGCTGGAACTGAACCCAGGACTGACCCCTCAATCCTGGGGAGGAAAGAGGGGGGGGGGTCAGGAACCACTCACACACTTAGATCCAGTGTTCCTTAGTGTCCATCTCCCCTGTACTCCTAATGGTTTTTCTCTTTTACTCAATCAGTTCCTTCCATCTCCCTCTGCCACCCTTCCTCTCTCTCTCCCTCTTTCTCTCTCACTGCCTCCTGCTTTCTTCCTCTCTCTCACTGCCTCCCTCTTCTTCTCTCTCTCCCTCTTTCTCTCTCACTGCCTCCTTCCATCTCCCTCTGCCACCCTTCCTCTCCCTCTCCCTCATTCTCTCTCACTGCCTCCCGCTTTCTTCCTCTGTCTCACTGCCTCCCTCTTCCTCTCTCACTGCCTCCTGCTTTCTTCCTCTGTCTCATTGCCTCCCTCTTCCTCTCTCACTGCCTCCTGCTTTCTTCCTCTGTCTCACTGCCTCCCTCTTCCTCTCTCACTGCCTCCTGCTTTCTTCCTCTGTCTCACTGCCTCCCTCTTCCTCTCCCTCTTCCTCCTCTCTCACTGCCTACCGCTTTCTTCCTCTGTCTCACTGCCTCCCTCTTCCTCTCCCTCTCCCTCTCTCACTGCCTCCCTCTTCCTCTCTCTCTCCCTCTTTCTTTCTCACTGCCTCCCGCTTTCTTCCTGTCTCACTGCCTCCCTCTTCCTCTCTCTCTCCCTCTTCCTCTCTCTCTCCCTCTTCCTCTCTCTCTCCCTCTTCCTCTCTCTCTCCCTCTTCCTCTCTCTCTCCCTCTTCCTCGCTCACTGCCTCCTGCTTTCTTCCTCTCTCTCACTGCCTCCCTCTTCTTCTCTCTCTCCCTCTTTCTCTCTCACTGCCTCCTTCCATCTCCCTCTGCCACCCTTCCTCTCCCTCTCCCTCATTCTCTCTCACTGCCTCCTGCTTTCTTCCTCTGTCTCACTGCCTCCCTCTTCCTCCTCTCTCACTGCCTCCCGCTTTCTTCCTCTGTCTCACTGCCTCCCTCTTCCTCTCCCTCTCCCTCTCTCACTGCCTCTCGCTTTCTTCCTGTCTCACTGCCTCCCTCTTCCTCACTCTCCCTCTTCCTCTCTCTCTCTCCCTCTTCTCCTCTCTCTCCCTCTTCCTCTCTCTCTCCCTCTTCCTCTCTCTCTCCCTCTTCCTCGCTCACTGCCTCCCTCTTCCTCCTCTCTCACTGCCTCCCGCTTTCTTCCTCTGTCTCACTGCCTCCCTCTTCCTCTCCCTCTCCCTCTCTCACTGCCTCTCGCTTTCTTCCTGTCTCACTGCCTCCCTCTTCCTCTCTCTCTCCCTCTTCCTCTCTCTCTCCCTCTTCCTCTCTCTCTCCCTCTTCCTCTCTCTCTCCCTCTTCCTCTCTCTCTCCCTCTTCCTCGCTCACTGCCTCCCGCTTTCTTCCTCTGTCTCACTGCCTCTCTCTAAGGGGTGTATTGGCATGGGAAACATGTTCACATTGCTAAAGCAAGTGGAATAGATAAACAAAAGTCAAATAAAACAATACAAAAATGAACAGTAAACATTACACTCACAAAAGTTCATTATGTGCAAATAGTTAAAGTACAAAAGGGAAAATAAATAAATATGGGTTGTATTACAATGGTGTTAGTTCTTCGATGGTTGCCCTTTTCTTGTGGCAACAGGTCACATCTTGCTGCTGTGATTGTACACTGTGGTATTTCACCCAATAGATAAGGAAGTTTATCAAAATTGGGTTTGTTTTCAAATTCCTTGTCTGTGTAATCCGAGGGAAATATGTCTCTCTAATATGGTCATGCATTTGGCAGGAGGTTAGGAAGTGCAGCTCAGTTGCCACCTCATTTTGTGGGCAGTGTGCATATAGCAGGTCTTCTCTTCAGAGCCAGGTCTGCCTTCGGCAGCCTTTCTCAATAGCAAGGCTATGCTCACTGAGTCTGTACATACTCAAAGCTGTGCTTAAGTTTGGGTCAGTCACGGTAGTCAGGTATTCTGCCACTGTGTGCTTTCTGTTTAGAACCAAATAGCATTCTAGTTTGCTGTTTTTTTGTTAAATCTTTCCAATATGTCAAGTAATTCTCTTTTTGTTTTCTCATGATTTGGTGGTGTCTAATTGTGCTGCTGTCCTGGGGGTATGTGGGGTCTGTTTGAGTTTGTGAACAGAGCCCCAGGACCAGCTTGCTTAGGGGACTCTTCTCCAGGTTCATCGCTCTGTAGGTGATGGCTTTGTTATGGAGGGTTTGCGAATCGCTTCCTTTTAGGTGGTTGTAGAATTTAATGGCTCTTTTCTGGATCTTAATAATTAGTGGGTATCGGCCTTATTCTGCTCTGCATTATTTGGTGTTCTACGTTGTACATGGAGGATATTTTTACAGAATTCTGCATGCAGTCTCTCAATTTGGTGTTTGTCCCATTTTGTGAATGTTTGGATTCAATGGATTCTATAAACTGATACAAGTATTTTTAGCCAGATCCTAATTGGTATGTCGAATTGTATGTTCCTTTTGATGGCATAGAAAGCCCTTCTTGTTTCTCAGATCGTTCACAGCTTTGTGGAAGTTACCTGTGGCACTGATGTTTAGGCAGAAGTATGTTTAGGCCGACTACAAACAATCTATAACTGGGCTAATAGCTCACTAACTAGAATCAAATCCAATTTTATTGGTCACATACACATGTTTAGCAGATGTTATAGCAGGTGTAGCGAAATGCTTGTGTTCCTAGCTCCAATAGTGCAGTAGTGTCTAACACTTCACAATACACACAAATCTCAAAAGTAAAAGAATGGAACTAGCAAAGGATATGAACAAAATGTGCACACGTGGTTACATGCACTTGTTTTGAGATCAAAGCGAGAGCTGCATCTACTCACAACCGCTCATGCTGCCTACAACCAAATTTGGTTTCAGTATGTTGCACTGAAAGTGGCAAATATTGCCTTGATTCGATCAAAATTGCCATAGTAAAGGGAAACTGTGATAGTGTTAACAAGGAAAACTCTAGAACAGTGGCCACCAACCTTTTCTGAGTCAAGATCCCTTTGAGTCCAAATGCAAGCCAAGATCTACCGCTTAAAAAAATAGGCAAAACTTTTTTTCTATGAAACAACCAATTAAAAACAGTACTGTAACAATGAGGTTTGTGCAGTAAGCTACAGGCCCAATACATTATCAACGCATACTGGCTTTGCTTGAATTGCCCTGACAATGCATTGTAGTTTGGGACATAAAAAATGTTTTTATATTAAAACATTTGGGGCTATATGATCACACCGGTAATAGATCTGTTGTTGTATTACTTGTGAGGCACAGCTGAGTGAGCAGACATTTAAATAATTTGCTTTTTATTTTTATTTTACTGGGCTGATCTGAGGGTCAGTCTCAGCGGAGGGAGAGAGCAGCAGGCTGAGGGTCAGTCTCAGGTGAGGGAGAGAGCAGCAGACTGAGGGCCAGTCTCAGCGGAGGGAGAGAGCAGCAGACTGAGGGTCAGTCTCAGCAGAGGGAGAGAGCAGCAGACTGAGGGTCAGTCTCAGCAGAGGGAGAGAGCAGCAGACTGAGGGCCAGTCTCAGCGGAGGGAGAGAGCAGCAGACTGAGGGTCAGTCTCAGCAGAGGGAGAGAGCAGCAGACTGATGGTCAGTCTCAGCAGAGGGAGAGAGCAGCAGACTGAGGGTCAGTCTCAGCAGAGGGAGAGAGCAGCAGACTGAGGGTCAGTCTCAGCAGAGGGAGAGAGCAGCAGACTGATGGTCAGTCTCAGCAGAGGGAGAGAGCAGCAGACTGAGGGTCAGTCTCAGCAGAGGGAGAGAGCAGCAGACTGATGGTCAGTCTCAGCAGAGGGAGAGAGCAGCAGACTGAGGGTCAGTCTCAGCAGAGGGAGAGAGCAGCAGACTGAGGGTCAGTCTCAGCAGAGGGAGAGAGCAGCAGACTGAGGGCCAGTCTCAGCGGAGGGAGAGAGCAGCAGACTGAGGGTCAGTCTCAGCAGAGGGAGAGAGCAGCAGACTGATGGTCAGTCTCAGCAGAGGGAGAGAGCAGCAGACTGAGGGTCAGTCTCAGCAGAGGGAGAGAGCAGCAGACTGAGGGTCAGTCTCAGCAGAGGGAGAGAGCAGCAGACTGATGGTCAGTCTCAGCAGAGGGAGAGAGCAGCAGACTGAGGGTCAGTCTCAGCAGAGGGAGAGAGCAGCAGACTGAGGGCCAGTCTCAGCAGAGGGAGAGAGCAGCAGACTGAGGGTCAGTCTCAGCGGAGGGAGAGAGCAGCAGACTGAGGGTCAGTCTCAGCAGAGGGAGAGAGCAGCAGACTGAGGGTCAGTCTCAGCAGAGGGAGAGAGCAGCAGACTGAGGGCCAGTCTCAGCGGAGGGAGAGAGCAGCAGACTGAGGGTCAGTCTCAGCAGAGGGAGAGAGCAGCAGACTGAGGGTCAGTCTCAGCAGAGGGAGAGAGCAGCAGACTGAGGGTCAGTCTCAGCAGAGGGGGAGAGCAGCAGACTGAGGGTCAGTCTCAGCAGAGGGGGAGAGCAGCAGACTGAGGGTCCACCTCTCAACATCTTCTTCCAGCTGTTGGGGAAACTCAAGTCGCACCACATTACTTCCACCTCATGCACAAATTCATGCTGTTACTCCTATGACCAGAGAAAGTGAAATATTCTTTGATATTAAAAAAGACCCAAGCCACTAATAACAACAAGCCTGTAGATACACTTTCCTACTCATTCATTACTGCTGCACTGCTTGTTGCAGAGCTGAGTGGAAATAGGAAGAAAGTGCCTTTTATGGCTTATAAAAGTGTTGAATACAAAGTGTTGAATACAAAGTGTTGAATACAAAGTGTTGAATACAAAGTGTTGAATACACAGTGTTGAATACAAAGTGTTGAATACAAAGTGTTGAATACAAAGTGTTGAATACAAAGTGTTGAAAACAAAGTGTTGAATACAAAGTGTTGAATACAAAGTGTTGAATACAAAGTGCTGAATACAAAGTGCTGAATACAAAGTGTTGAATACAAAGTGTTGAATACATAGTGTTGAATACATAGTGTTGAATACAAAGTGTTGAATACATAGTGTTGAATACATAGTGTTGAATACATAGTGTTGAATACAAAGTGTTGAATACAAAGTGCTGAATACAAAGTGCTGAATACAAAGTGTTGAATACAAAGTGTTGAATACACAGTGTTGAATACATAGTGTTGAATACAAAGTGTTGAATACATAGTGTTGAATACAAAGTGTTGAATACAAAGTGTTGAATACAAAGTGTTGAATACAGTGTTGAATACAAAGTGTTGAATACAAAGTGTTGAATACAAAGTGTTGAATACAAAGTGTTGAATACAAAGTGTTGAAAGTGTTGAATACAAAGTGTTGAATACAAAGTGTTGAATACAAAGTGATGACAGGGCTGAGTAAGAACTTAAACATGGAGTCACTCATAAAAACAACGGCTCTATGCTGTATTCGTTGACAGTCTCTAGTCATGGTTTTAAATGTTCTGATATCTTTGCTGTATTCGTTGACAGTCTCTCTCTAGTCATGGTTTTAAATGTTCTGATATCTTTGCTGTATTCGTTGACAGTCTCTCTAGTCATGGTTTTAAATGTTCTGATATCTTTGCTGTATTCGTTGACAGTCTCTCTAGTCATGGTATTAAATGTTCTGATATCTTTGCTGTATTCGTTGACAGTCTCTCTAGTCATGGTTTTAAATGTTCTGATATCTTTGCTGTATTCGTTGACAGTCTCTCTAGTCACGGTTTTAAATGTTCTGATATCTTTGCTGTATTCGTTGACAGTCTCTCTCTAGTCACGGTTTTAAATGTTCTGATATCTTTGCTGTATTCGTTGACAGTCTCTCTAGTCATGGTTTTAAATGTTCTGATATCTTTGCTGTATTCGTTGACAGTCTCTCTAGTCATGGTTTTAAATGTTCTGATATCTTTGCTGTATTCGTTGACAGTCTCTCTCTAGTCATGGTTTTAAATGTTCTGATATCTTTGCTGTATTCGTTGACAGTCTCTCTAGTCATGGTTTTAAATGTTCTGATATCTTTGCTGTATTCGTTGACAGTCTCTCTCTAGTCATGGTTTTAAATGTTCTGATATCTTTGCTGTATTCGTTGACAGTCTCTCTAGTCATGGTTTTAAATGTTCTGATATCTTTGCTGTATTCGTTGACAGTCTCTCTCTAGTCATGGTTTTAAATGTTCTGATATCTTTGCTGTATTCGTTGACAGTCTCTCTCTAGTCATGGTTTTAAATGTTCTGATATCTTTGCTGTATTCGTTGACAGTCTCTCTAGTCATGGTTTTAAATGTTCTGATATCTTTGCTGTATTCGTTGACAGTCTCTCTCTAGTCATGGTTTTAAATGTTCTGATATCTTTGCTGTATTCGTTGACAGTCTCTCTCTAGTCATGGTTTTAAATGTTCTGATATCTTTGCTGTATTCGTTGACAGTCTCTCTAGTCATGGTTTTAAATGTTCTGATATCTTTGCTGTATTCGTTGACAGTCTCTCTCTAGTCATGGTTTTAAATGTTCTGATATCTTTGCTGTATTCGTTGACAGTCTCTCTAGTCATGGTTTTAAATGTTCTGATATCTTTGCTGTGTTCGTTGACAGTCTCTCTCTAGTCATGGTTTTAAATGTTCTGATATCTTTGCTGTATTCGTTGACAGTCTCTCTCTAGTCATGGTTTTAAATGTTCTTTGCTGATATCTTTGCTGTAGCTTTCTTGTACTGCAGCCACGGTCATCTGAGCCATCCCATTGGCCAGCGGGAGGCCTATAGTGCACTTGATTTGCTCTCCGGGTCCGCCGGGAAGGAAGAGTTTGTACCTTCAGACACATGAAATGTTTCAAATTGGCAACAGTTGGCTTGTCCGGCGCGCAGGGCAGCTGAATCAGGTGCAGCACAGAGCAGTCCCGCGGGAGCTGCGTGGTCTCAGGGCTACTGCGCGAAAGTCTTCACAAGTATAGTAACACATTGCTCTCTCTCTGTGTGTGTGTGTGTGTGTGTGTGTGTGTGTGTGTGTGTGTGTGTGTGTGTGTGTGTGTGTGTGTGTGTGTGTGTGTGTGTGTGTGTGTGTGTGTGTGTGTGTGTGTGTGTGTGTGTGTGTGTGTGTGTGTGTGTACATGTTTAATCGACCAACGGAAAAATGTATTTCTAGGGGGTTTAGGGTAAGGTTAGGTTTAGGTTTTGTGGTTAGCGAAAACAGGATTTTGAATGGGAATCAATTGCGTGTCCCTACAAGGTTAGTTAAACAAGACTGTGTGTGTGTGTGCACACGCTTGCGGACATGTTTAACTACAAAAAAATACTATTTCTAGGGGGTTTAGATTAAGTTTAGAATTAGTGTTAGTATTGGGGTAAGGGGTTGTGGGTTAGGAGATGGTGTTGGGGTATGGTTAGGGGTTAAGGAAATTAGGATTTAGAATGGGAATCAATTGTGTCCCCACAAGGTTAGTTAAACAAGACTGTGTGTGTTAAAGAGAAGTTTGTATAGTGGGGCTTCGCAATGATGTCATAGTGTTTCCACTGTGGTGAGTGTACATTCCTGGGCAATGAGACACCGCTGCAGCCGTGCCTGTGTGTTTTCTCTAGCTCTGTGTATCCTCTGCCTTCAGTACACCTGATCTGGTATTGATCTGAACGTCCAGTTTTGAAGGAGGTCTGTTATTGATCTGAATGTCCAGTTTTGAAGGAGGTCTGTTATTGATCTGAATGTCCAGTTTTGAAGTAGGTCTGTTATTGATCTGAATGTCCAGTTTTGAAGGAGGTCTGGTATTGATCTGAATGTCCAGTTTTGAAGGAGGTCTGGTATTGATCTGAACGTCCAGTTTTGAAGGAGGTCTGTTATTGAACTGAATGTCCAGTTTTGAAGGAGGTCTGTTATTGATCTGAATGTCCAGTTTTGAAGGAGGTCTGTTATTGATCTGAATGTCCAGTTTTGAAGGAGGTCTGGCATTGATCTGTGCGGCCAGTTTTGAAGGAGGTCTGGCATTGATCTGAATGTCCAGTATTGGAGGTGGTCTGGGTTATAATCACATCAACAGGACTGGAGTAACAAAATGGAGAGTTAGTTCCAGGTAACAGCTTGGACACAGTGTGAGATGTAGCAGAGCATGTGTGTGTGTGTGTGTGTGTGTGTGGGGGGGGGGGTTCCTGTGCCAATCCAAAAAGACCCTCCTCATCCTCTACCCCTCCTAAGAGTTCCCTCTCTTTTCTTCCCTCTATAATGAACATTGCACCCTTCCCCCTTCTCTCCATCCCCGCCTCTCCCCTTTTCCTTTTCTCCTCACCCCCTCTCTTCCCCCTTCTCCTCACCCCCTCTCTTCCCCCTTCTCCCCACTCCCTCTCTTCCCCCTTTTCCCCACCCCCTCTTCCCCCTTTTCCATACCCCTCTCTTCCCCACCCCCTCTCTTCCCCCTTTTCCATACCCCTCTCTTCCCCACCCCTCTCTTCTCCCTTTTCCCCACCCCCTCTTCCCCCTTCTCCCCACCCCCACTCTTCCCCCTTTTCCATACCCCTCTCTTCCCCACCCCTCTCTTCCCCCTTTTCCCCACCCCCTCTCTTCTCCCTTTTCCCCACCCCCTCTTCCCCCTTCTCCCCACCCCCTCTCTTCCCCTTTTCCATACCCCTCTCTTCCCCACCCCTCTCTTCCCCCTTCTCCCCACTCCCTCTCTTCCCCCTTTTCCCCACCCCTCTCTTCCCCCTTTTTCCCACCCCTCTCTTCCCCCTTTTCCATACCCCTCTCTTCCCCACCCCCTCTCTTCCCCCTTCTCCCCACTCCCTCTCTTCCCCCTTTTCCCCACCCCTCTCTTCCCCCTTTTCCCCACCCCTTTCTTCCCCCTTTTCCCCACCCCCCTCTCTTCCCCCTTTTCCATACCCCTCTCTTCCCCACCCCTCTCTTCCCCCTTCTCCCCACTCCCTCTCTTCCCCCTTTTCCCCACCCCCCTCTTCCCCCTTTTCCCCACCCCCCTCTTCCCCCTTTTCCCCACCCCCCTCTTCCCCCTTTTCCCCACCCCCCTCTTCCCCCTTTTCCCCACCCCCCTCTTCCCCCTTTTCCCCACCCCCTTTCTTCCCCCTTTTCCCCACCCCCTCTCTTCCCCCACCCCCACCCCCCCCTCTTCCCCCTTTTCCCCCACCCCCTCTTCCCCCTTTTCCCCACCCCCTCTTCCCCCTTTTCCCCACCCCTTTCTTCCCCTTTTCCCCACCCCTCTCTTCCCCTTTTCCATACCCCTCTCTTCCCCTTTTCCCCCCCTCTTCCCCCTTTTCCCCACCCCTCTCTTCCCCCTTTTCCCCACCCCCTCTTCCCCCTTTTCCCCACCCCCCTCTTCCCCCTTTTCCCCACCCCCCTCTTCCCCCTTTTCCCCACCCCCCTTTCTTCCCCCTTTTCCCCACCCCCCTCTTCCCCCTTTTCCCCACCCCCCTCTTCCCCCTTTTCCCCACCCCCCCCTCTTCCCCCTTTTCCCCCCCCCCCCTCTTCCCCCTTTTCCCCACCCCCCTCCATACCCCTTCCCCACCCCCCTCTTCCCCCTCTTCTTCCCCACCCCCTCTTCCCCCACCCCCTCTTCCCCCTTTTCCCCACCCCCCTCTTCCCCCTTTTCCCCACCCCCTCTTCCCCCTTTTCCCCACTCCCTCTCTTCCCCTTTTCCCCACCCCTCTCTTCCCCCTTTTCCATACCCCTCTTCCCCACCCCTCTCTTCCCCCTTTTCCCCACCCCCTCTCTTCCCCCTTTTCCCCACCCCCTCTTCCCCCTTTTCCCCACCCCCTCTTCCCCCTTTTCCCCACCCCCTCTTCCCCCTTTTCCCCACCCCCTCTTCCCCCTTTTCCCCACCCCTCTCTTCCCCCTTTTCCATACCCCTCTCTTCCCCACCCCTCTCTTCCCCCTTTTCCCCACCCCTCTCTTCCCCCTTTTCCCCACCCCCTCTCTTCCCCTTTTCCCCACCCCCTTCTCCCCACTCCCTCTCTTCCCCTTTCTCTTTTCATTCTCTCTCCTCCTGCTGCATGACAAGGTTTCTCACTCCCTGGGCTTCCAGGTTCAAAATATCCTGATATAACACACTGTGTGTGGATGAGGGCCACTGTATGCACCAGACCATAGCATAATTATCCTGCCCTCCTGGAGGACGGACACACACAGCTCAGTCAGCAAGATTTAAAGGAGTAGCAGCAGCAGAACCTCACTCAGAGAGGATGGCAGAGCAGGAGAAGAGCAGATAGTATTTATTGAAGACGAACACAGACACACACATAGCAAAACAAGCACACTGATCAGACACACGGCAGACAAAGATACATGTTATAAGATCACATCTAATTTAAATATTATCTAATGTAATTGCTCCTGACTGATTGACAGAGGAACAGAGGACACATGCTGCCTGTGCGTGCGTGCGTGCGTGCGTGTGTGTGCGCGCGGGTCTTTCATTAGAGAGATGTTTTAAAGGGGTGGACATATTTCATTATTAATGTGTGTGAGGTCACTGGGCCAGGGACAGTGTCTAAGTACTCTCTCTCTCTCACCTTGGGATCCAGAGTTAATGTGTATCAAGTCTTCATACACCATCAGAGTGGCAGCTCTCTCTGGTAGCAGCTCCAGACTGAGAGAGGAAAACACTGGAACACACACATTTCAGTCATTTTGACATTTCAGCAGACGCTTGGGCGTTGCAAGCACCATGCTCTACCAACTGAGCCACATGGGACCCACCACAGTCACTCATTTATTCATCACAATAACCCACCCTGTGGCTCATTTTTATTCTCACTAATAAAATGTCAACTTTTGAATTTTGTGTTCCTCTAAACTTCATTCTAAACCTAGTGGTTTCTTTTTTTTCTATCATTGTGGTTTGTAGAAAAACATTTTTTTGAAGATCTTACTTGATTAGTTTAAATCTCTAGCTTTCCCTTTTCCATTCTCTGTGATCTGCCTCTACTATTAAAGCCTTGGATGGTGTTTTTCATAGCGCCCTTCGTTTTATCACAGGAGACAGTTTAATTACTCAACACTGTATTCTTCACCAAAAGGTTCTGTAGAATCACTACAGTCTTTTTGTTTACAAAGCCCTGCTCCATAAACTCCCGACTTACCTTAGCTAACATCACTATTAAGACTTAAAATGACAAGTTCTTAAACCTGTTCACAGGGTTGGTTAACTGTGGAGACTCCTTTGGTGTCTAGAGAGTTAGGTAAATCAGCCTTTCATTTCCTTGCACCGTACGTGTGGAATGATCTACAATACACTTTAAAATGGGAGGAATTGTTAGGGATGTCGAGAATCTAAGCAGCTTTTCGCAGCTTTTTGTTAAAAATCACGCAACATTTCAGCGCCCTGCTGCTCATGCCAGGAATATAGTATATGCATATGATTAGTATGTGTGGATAGAAAACACTCAGACGTTTATAAAACTGGTTAAATCACTGCTGTGACTATAACAGAACGTGTGTTTCATCGAAAAGTGCAAGAAAATCTGATCACTGAAAATGGAAATAAATATCCATGCGCCACTTCCAGGAATTGTTAAAGAAGAACCGAATTAAACAAGGCCGGGGTTGCAGTACCTACAGCTTCCACACGATGTATAGAGTCTTGTCATTTGCTTCGGCTTTGATTCTTGGTCAAACCGAATCAAGGGAATCGATTCCCTCCGGTCTCCGACCTGATGTTTTGGTTGAGAAATATCCGGACATTTTTTCCAGACGGACACCTATAGAATTTACATCGCCTCCTGATGAATTTTATCGCTTATTAACGTGTACTAATACCTAAAGTTGTATTACAAAAGTATTCCCAAGTGTTTTGTGAAAGTTTATCGTCGACTTTTTTAATTTAAAAAAATTACGTTACGTTATGAAACGCTATTTTTTTCCGTTTATCACACAGTCTTCATAGATCGATATCTTGGCTATATATGGACCGATTTAATCGAAAAAAAGACCCAATAGTGATTATGGGACATCTAGGAGTGCCAACAAAGAAGATGGTCAAAGGTAATGAATGTTTTATATTTTATTGTGCGGTTTGTGTAGTGCCGACTATGCTAATTATTTTGTTTACGTCCCCTGCGGGTCTTTTGGGGTGTTACATGCTATCAGATAATAGCTTCTCATGCTTTCGCCGAAAAGCATTTTACAAATCTGATTCCGTAACTATGCTCACAACGAGTGTAGCTTTAATTCAGTATATTGTATGTGCATTTTAATGAAAGTTTGAGTTTTATCAAAAACTATACGTGGCGCACTTGAAATTTCCGCTGATATATGTTCCCACCACGGGACCACTGCCCTAACAAGATAAGGGACCTTTTTACAGAAGAATGTGTCTGTTTTTTATGATTGTGTTTTGCTTTTCGTGTATTGTTGTGTATAATAATGTGTATTTTATTGTGTATATGAATGTGTAGTTTAATGTGTTTATTGTATTTTGATGTGTATTGTGGTGCTATGCAGGGCTCACCTGGAAGAGAGACCTTGACTCCCTGTCTAACTAGCCTCCTTCTGGCTTCAAAAGAAAAACAGGCCTTATTTTATTTTAGGAATAAGGCCTGTTTTTCTTTTGAAGCCAGAAGGAGGCTAGTATCAGCTACATTTATGCCTTTAATAGACTATGGGGATACTTTCTATATGAATGCTTCCGCTCAGTGTTTGAGATCAATTGACACTCTTTACCATGGCACTTTGAGATTTATTTTAAAATGCAAAACCCTTACACACCACTGCACTTTGTATACCAGGGTTGGCTGGTCTTCTCTAGTCACTCGTAGGCTCAGTCACTGGTATACTTTTATTTACAAAGCCATTTTGGGTTTACTACCTTTTTATTTGGGCATTTTTATTGTTCAGAAATGTGGTGGGTACTCTCTTCGTTCGCTGGACTTTATCCTGCTAACTGTTCCAAATGTCCGAACTGAATTTGGTGAAAGGGCTCTTATGTACTCTGCACCATCGTCTTGGAACACCTTACAAACTACTTTCAAACTGGAAGAACTTGTCCCGATTGGTGTTTTTGAATCACTGATGAAAGATTTTGAGGCTGATTCCCTGACCTGTGTTTTTAATTTGCTGTTTTATACTCTTGTGAATTCAATGGTTTTTACTAGATTTACTTGTAGTTTTTCATGTTGTCTGTCTGTAATTTATTTGTAATGACTTGGTGCTGCCTATCTTGGCCAGGGCACTCTTGAAAAAGGGGTTTTAATCTCAATGAGCCCTTCCTGGTTAAATAAAGGTTAAATAAAAATAAATAAATAAATAAATAGAGAGACCTTGGTCTCAGCATTGACTCCCTGTCTATATAAAGAGACGCTGGTCTCAGCATTGACTCCCTGTCTAAATAAAGAGACGCTGGTCTCAGCATTGACTCCCTGTCTAAATAAAGAGACGCTGGTCTCAGCATTGACTCCCTGTCTAAATAAAGAGACGCTGGTCTCAGCATTGACTCCCTGTCTAAATAAAGAGACGCTGGTCTCAGCATTGACTCCCTGTCTAAATAAAGAGACCTTGGTCTCAGCATTGACTCCCTGTCTAAATAAAGAGACGCTGGTCTCAGCATTGACTCCCTGTCTAAATAAAGAGACGCTGGTCTCAGCATTGACTCCCTGTCTAAATAAAGAGACCTTGGTCTCAGCATTGACTCCCTGTCTAAATAAAGAGACCTTGGTCTCAGCATTGACTCCCTGTCTAAATAAAGAGACGCTGGTCTCAGCATTGACTCCCTGTCTAAATAAAGAGACCTTGGTCTCAGCATTGACTCCCTGTCTAAATAAAGAGACGCTGGTCTCAGCATTGACTCCCTGTCTAAATAAAGAGACCTTGGTCTCAGCATTGACTCCTGTCTAAATAAAGAGACGCTGGTCTCTTGGTCTCAGCATTGACTCCCTGTCTAAATAAAGAGACGCTGGTCTCAGCATTGTCTCTAAATAAAGAGACGCTGGTCTCAGCATTGACTCCCTGTCTAAATAAAGAGACCTTGGTCTCAGCATTGACTCCTGTCTAAATAAAGAGACGCTGGTCTCAGCATTGACTCCTGTCTAAATAAAGAGACGCTGGTCTCAGCATTGACTCCCTGTCTAAATAAAGAGACGCTGGTCTCAGCATTGACTCCCTGTCTAAATAAAGAGACCTTGGTCTCAGCATTGACTCCCTGTCTAAATAAAGAGACGCTGGTCTCAGCATTGACTCCCTGTCTAAATAAAGAGACGCTGGTCTCAGCATTGACTCCCTGTCTAAATAAAGAGACGCTGGTCTCAGCATTGACTCCCTGTCTAAATAAAGAGACGCTGGTCTCAGCATTGACTCCTGTCTAAATAAAGAGACGCTGGTCTCAGCATTGACTCCCTGTCTAAATAAAGAGACGCTGGTCTCAGCATTGACTAAATAAAGAGACCTGTCTAAATAAAGAGACGCTGGTCTCAGCATTGACTCCCTGTCTAAATAAAGAGACGCTGGTCTCAGCATTGACTCCCTGTCTAAATAAAGAGACGCTGGTCTCAGCATTGACTCCCTGTCTAAATAAAGAGACGCTGGTCTCAGCATTGACTCCCTGTCTAAATAAAGAGACGCTGGTCTCAGCATTGACTCCCTGTCTAAATAAAGAGACGCTGGTCTCAGCATTGACTCCCTGTCTAAATAAAGAGACCTTGGTCTCAGCATAGACTCCCTGTCTATATAAAGAGACGCTGGTCTCA
Source organism: Oncorhynchus gorbuscha (assembly GCF_021184085.1). NCBI lineage: Eukaryota > Metazoa > Chordata > Actinopteri > Salmoniformes > Salmonidae > Oncorhynchus > Oncorhynchus gorbuscha. The sequence goes on from NC_060187.1 coordinate 84,230,832, forward strand.
GCATTGACTCCCTGTCTAAATAAAGAGACGCTGGTCTCAGCATTGACTCCCTGTCTAAATAAAGACTGAATAAAAATCAGAGAAAGTTCTCCTCTTTCCTCCTTTCCTCTCTCTGTCACTCCTCCTTTCCTCTCTCTGTCACTCCTAAATTGTCCAGTGCTGATAAGCATGTGTGTGTGAACAATCTGAAAGTCTTGTGTGAGGATAATGGGGGTGGTCACTTATTATAATAAAGCTGTAATGGGGCACCCTCATTATCCTCACACACCACTTTCAGATTGTGTGTGTGAACGCGCACACACGCACACACACAGTAGATTTTACTACTTTGACCTACCGGGCAGTCTGGTGGGTCTCCAGGGGGCGGAATTTGGCACATAGCCCTGTCTGGTTGCTGTGACAACCAGCAGGGTTCCAAGGCGGTAGGGAAAACGCAGGTAGGCATTGCCGTCGGCAGCAGAGGTCTCTGTGGTTACAGAGGTGTGGTTGGCGAAGAGCTCGATGGTGGCTCCGCCCAGGGGCTGGTGGGTGCTGGCATCACTCAGGTGAACCTTCAGAGTCACCTCTACACAGAGAGAGTGCGAGAGTTACACACTCGGCTAAGTAAGCATCAGTGATGTAAAGTAAGATAAGTTCAAAAGAATACTTACATTCCCAAAGAAAATAACATACTTTTTACTCCACACATTTTGACTGACACCCAAAAGTACTCATTACATTTGGAATGCTCAGCAGGACATGAAAATGGTCCAATTCACACACTTATCAAGAGACCATCCTTTGTCGTCATCCCTACTGCCTCTGATCTGGCAGACTCAATAAACAGAAATTCTTCATTTGTAAATAATGTCTGCGTGTTGTACTGTGCCCCTGGCTATCCTTAAATTTAAAAAAGAAGAGAATTGTGCCGTCTGGTTCACTTAATATAAGGAATTTGAAAGGATTTATACTTTTACTTTTGATACTTAAGTGTATTTAAAACCAAATACTTTTACTCAAGTAGTATTTACTGGGTGACTTTCACACTTAAACTTCCGACTTCAACTGTATATATACACACAGTAGTCCATACAGGAGTCAGGAAAAGCTTTCTGAGCCAATCACAGTTAACAGCCAATCACAGTGAGTGGCCAAAAGCATATTTCCTGGTTACCAGCCAATAGCGAGGCTCTGTCAAAACAATGGGCCCTTTTGCTGTTTCTTGATGCCTGAGGAAGGAAATCTCTGAGCACACATCTCCTGGAAACTGCTGAATAACATACTTCCATTAAACCATTAACTCTGTTGGATAGCAGAGCATTGTAAAGCTGGCCACACACACACACACACACACACACACACACACACACACACACACACACACACACAGTTCATGCAGTGCCAGAGCTACACTGGACGGAGCGGAACACCCACACTGGCCAAGCTTATCTAGGCTAGACCTTTGTTAGGGCCCTATAAAATCTGATGAATTAAAAAATATATATTATAATAATGTAAACTTTATTTAACTAGGTATGTCAGTTATTTACAACTGCAACCTGGCCAAGATAAAGCAACGCAGTGCAACAAAAAACAACGGAGTTACACATAGGAGAAACAAAAGTACAGTCAATAACACAATATAAAATCTATATACAGTGTGTGCAAATGGAGTAAGGAGGTAAGGCAATAAATAGGCCATAGTGGTGAAATAATTACAATGTAGCAAATTAACACTGGAGTGACAGATGTGCAGATGATGATGTGCAAGTAGAGATACTGGAGTAGAAAATAGCAGAAAAGTAAATAAAAACAATATGGGGATGAGGTTGGTAGTTGGGTGATTGATTACATTTATTTTTTCTCCCCAAATTCCGTTTGTTTTTACAGGTTTCCGTTTCCCCCCTGTTTTATCAGGTTCACTCTCAAAATTGCACTTTTTAAATAGAAAAAACAGATAAATCGGAGGTCTGGGATTTTTTTGGTGGAAATTAGGATTTTTGGGTGTAGATAACCTTTAATTCCAGTGAGCACCTAAGTTTTTTTGTAGCCACATGTGATGGTAGAGTTTACAAAACAAATACACAATGGATTGATGAAATAATCCTGATATCATTCTGCAAGGGAAGCTAGGCTACTTTGTAGTTAACATTTCATTGAGAAGTTTTTTGAGAAAGCATTTCCATCTACCAGAAGACTGTTTTCATTAGCATCATTGTCAACCGCTACACAAAGTGGTAGCTGCACGCACTGCACATACACAGACAGGGGTATTCTGGAATGGGAGACAGATGGTGAAACCCCAAGTTTCACAAGAGAAATCCAAGTATTTAGAACACTTTAGTTTCAGTGAGCGTGAGTTAACCGTGGCAAGGTAACACTCACCTTTACCCAGGCCAGAACGCTAACCTTCACCACTGTGGTGAAAGGCACTGTGCATGAGTCAAACTGTGTGAGTGAGTGAGACAGAGAGAGAGGACAACCAGAAAAAGAGAGCTAGACCTTTAAAAACAGAGTATATATACACACACACACACACACACACACACACACACACACACACACACACACACACACACACACACACACACACACACACACACACACACACACACACACACACACACACACACACACACACACACACACACATTTCAGCTTGTTTCATAAAAGGAGCTTGGCTAACAGCTTAACGGTGACTTGGTACCAACACTAAACAAATTTCTGGTCTGGCAGGTTATGTAAACAACAGTAATGTGTGCTAATGGCTAACAAGGATACTTTAGCAATACTTCATCACTGAAATAAGTAGCAGCTCAGTCTAGTAGTCACCGACAGCAAGAGGAGCAATTCATTTCATCAACTCAAAACACACACCTTCCTCATCTACTTACTCCTGTGTCGTATACATGCACACCCTCTCACACACACCCCGTCATAAACCCTGTCCCACACACACCCCCTCTCACAAACCCTGTCTCACACACCCCCTCCATTCACAAACCCTGTCTCACACCCCCGCCCACTCACAAACCCTGTCTCACAACCCCCCTCACAAACCCTGTCTCACACAAACACACCCTCTCACAAACCCTACCAAACACTCCCCTCTCACAAACACTCCCCCTCTCTCATCTGTCCTCTTGTTGCAGACACTTGTCTCTGTGATAAGGGAAGTGGTGTCTGATCATTGGCCCTTAATTAAGGCTGAAAGGGTGTGCCCCTCCCCCCTACCGTACATACACATCCTTTAGCCTTAAATAGACACACACACACTCACCCCGTACCCCAACCATGCTCACCCTCCACTCCCAACTCCCCAGGCTGGATGATTATTCAGGTAACAGACACACAGAGGGTCAGACAGATACAGACTACAGGAGACGGACCACTACAGATTATCTATCTAGGTCGCCCGAAAATATCACTTACCTAACTAGTTGCAACAAACATTTTAAGTTTCACTATAGCGGGTCTGGGAGAGGGAGGTATTTAAATGGTCATCACTTCCTGTCCCAGTGTTCCGTCCTTCTTTAGGGGTACCAGCTGTGCTCACTCTGAAGAGCTCCCCTGGGAGACTGGGGCACGCACGCACGCACACACACACACACACACACACACACACACACACACACACACACACACACACACACACACACACACACACATTCTGATCCAATAAATCTCTGGTGACATCCTTAAACAGGCTACAGCCCTCTGAAAAAAGTGTATCGCAAAAACACACACGCATGTAGGAAGAGAAATGTTGTGTCTCAGCAGCCCTGTTAAACCAGTCTTTCTCTCAGTAACTGGGTCAGTCTGTCTGCCATATGGAGGATAAAGGCATCAAAGAGAGTTTTTCCTGACCTGATGCTGAGATCTACCACCAATTAGCCAAAGCAACAGCAGCCAGAGCAGCAGGGCGTGTGTGAGACAGACAGTATGGGTGTGAGAGGTAGGGCCAGTGTGTATCATTGTGTTTGTGTGAGTGTGTGTAGAGGTTATTGATCAGACCCTGCTGTGAGGTAGAGGGAGTTGGACATCATCACTGAGCCATAATATGGCAGGAGGACAGTAGCATCCTCTGTCTGTGGCTACTAGCGGCTCTGATGGAGGGCTACAGCTGTAAGGTCAACTGGTTGTGCTTATGGTATCCATGGCTAGTGGTTATTAAACGGTCAGATCTGGTCCTAGATACTGGTGTGTGTACCGGTTCAACCCCTGCTGGTGATTTCTCTCCCCGCTCAACACAAACACACAAAAATGTAATTGGACAGGGATAATCCACCACAACATCTAACATAACCTACCAAGTTCTCTCTTTAAATATCCTGATCAATATTCCAGGACAGTAAATGATTAGGCAGAGATTATAGTATAGAGGGAATAATCCCCTCAACTCTGCAGGAGAGGAGAGAGGGGGCTTTCTTTGGTACCATCACAACCTTTCAGACTCCTCCTTGGCACACTAGGAAACCACAGTGTTCTGTGTTCTACAAAAATAAATCCTTTGAGTCATCTCATTAATATTTGGGTGATTCCCCATCTCTCTCCGTTTCTGCTCTTATTAGGTCTATTTATGGTACACTCCATTTCCTTCATCGCTTTCCCCGGTTGTGTGTGTAGAAAGACGTGGGGATAGACATGATAGACCTCTTCTCTCTAGATTGTTTGTCTCTAGAAAATGAAACGATCACATTTAGTTTTAAAACAAGATATATCCACCTCACTCACTGAGAAAAAAGTAGCACTGCAAGGTTTTACAGTCTGTGACAAAATATATATATAATCTTTTTTTTTTTAATCAGACCCACTGCAGTCAAAACCTTTTCCTGTGTTTTGCATTACATTCCCAAACTATTAAAAGTTGGAATAATATTGTGAAAAATATGATAGTGCTATTTTAGTGTAAGAGCTGTTTGAAAAAAACCGTCAGCCTGTTTTGGTGAAATGGAGTTTTGGCCTGCCTGGTAACATCACCAGGCGGTACATTACTTAATAGACCAATAATAAAAGTTATTAATGGCTAGTTTTCAGTTTCTCCTTCCCCACTCACAGTCCTAGCTCAATTATTGCTTAAGAAATTGCTCTTCGCTCAAAAGCTATTTTTGTAAATGTTTTACCATTATAATGGAAAGCAGTAAGATAGAGATAAGAACGGCTGCATTGGACCTTTAATAAAGAATTGTACAAATGATACATTTGTGACGTCAACACAAACATACATACACTTAAAAATGTATGAATACAATAATATGAGACCTGAGCTCTGGTCAAAAGCAGTGCACTATTATGGGAATTGTTACTGTAATTTAATTATGCCAATGTGTTTTCATTAATTGAAAACTCTTCATCTATTTTATGAGAATTTGTAAGATTCTTGTTTGCATAAAATAGACGGAGACCAGCCATTTCAATAATAGGTAACAGAATTTATTCTCGGAGCGAGCTGCCACGTTACCACGAGCAACAGTTTATATACAAAACATGACATTTCATTGCTTAACAGAATCACGTCTCGACCGGGACAAAGTGAGGTTAATAGTTCATTCCAACTCATGAACACACTCACAGGTCACACAACATAACTGAATTAACTTTTGACTCATCAACATTATCGATCACAACTTAGCTGACAGTTCTAATTAACAGAAAACCTAGACATGCACTCACAGCCTTATCTAAAACACCCCAGAGCTCAGTTTCATCGGTTCAACCATAGGTTAACTACCTTATCTGCTTACTTAATCCACAACCCATTTGTTTCTTCCTAGTTGCAATGGTGTTCATTAACTTTAATTACTCCTTGTCCGTGTCACACAATCCCTTCTTATGAACTCATATTGTTAATCAGATATAATAAAACAGAGTATAAGTTTACTTACAGTTCCATTTAAAATGATTTGTTCAGTCATTTAATCATAATTTTCCCAACAGGAATAGGGTGCCATTTGGGACTAGACCTAACAGGCTAATTCATTATGTTTTGAATTCATATGTTAAATATACCGGATACAAACATTGTAATCCAGCTAAACAATGGATATATAGCTTTTTACAACAAAACCTTTTGTAATACACATTAAAATCTATGAACTAAAAATCTGAGGACAGTAATATTTTACACATATAAATAATAGATTAAACTTTTATAGTGCTTTACTGTAAAATAGATTGTTTCTGTAAAACGTGTATAAGATGTATAAACTGAAGGTAGAAGCCCACGTGTTTATTACTTTAATCCAATTGGGGGAAGGGTGGTAGGGTTTGCGGGGAATACTAAAGGTATATTCTTAAAAAAGTATGAATATAAGTATGAGTATGTAGAGGTCGACCGATTTATGATTTCAAATATTCATAACAATCGGTAAACTGTATTTTTGGACAACGATTGTGGCCAATTTTTTTTATTTTTAACATCTTTAACTAGGCAAGTCAGTTAAGAACACATTCTTATTTTCAATGACAATACGGAATGGTTCTGTATTTCACTGAAAGAATAAACATTTTGTTTTCGAAATTTTAGTTTCGGGATTCGACCATATTAATGACCAAAGGCTCGTATTTCTGTGTTATTATTATGCTATGTTATAATTAAGTCTATGACTTGATATTTGATAGAGCAGTCTGACTGAGCAATGGTAGGCAGCAGCAGGCTCGTAAGCATTCATTCAAACAGCACTTTCGTGCACTTGCCAGCAGCTCTTCGCTGTGCTTCAATCATTGAGCTGTTTATAACTTCAATCATATCAACTCTCGAGATTAGGCTGGTGTAACCGATGTGAAATGGCTAGCTAGTTAGAGGGGTGCGCGCTAATAGTGTTTCAATCAGTGACGTCAGTTGCTCTGAGACCTTGAAGTAGTTGTTCCCCTTGTTCTGCAAACTTAAACGTTAGCTTTTTTACATGGCACATATTGATTGCACTTTTACTTTCTTCTCCAACACTTTGTTTTTGCATTATTTAAACCAAATTCTGGGATTTTCGCTCACTGTTCTTGTGATCATGTTGACCCCACGGGGTGAGATCTTGCGTGGAGCCCCAGATCGAGGGAGATTATCAGTGGTCTTGTATGTCTTCCATTTCCTAATAATTGCTCCCACAGTTGATTTCTTCAAACCAAGCTGCTTACCTATTGCAGATTCAGTCTTCCCAGCCTGGTGCAGGTCTACAATTTTGTTTCTGGTGTCCTTTGACAGCTCTTTGGTCTTGGCCATAGTAGAGTTTGGAGTGTGACTGTTTGAGGTTGTGGATAGGTGTCTTTTATACTGATAACAAGTTCAAACAGGTGCCATTAATACAGGTAACGAGTGGAGGACAGAGGAGCCTCTTAACGAAGAAGTTACAGGTCTGTGAGAGCCAGAACTCTTGCTTGTTTGTAAGTGACCAAATACTTATATTCCACCATAATTTGCAAATAAATTCATTAAAATCCTACAATGTGATATTCTGGATTATTTTTTTTTCATTTAGTCTATCATAGTTGAAGTCTACCTATGATGAAAATTACAGGCCTCTCATATTTTTAAGTGGGAGAACTTACACAATTGGTGGCTGACTAAATACTTTTTTGCCTTACTGTACATGTGATTGTAAAAGTTGTGTATATTTTGGTTTGGTCCAGCGCGGGTTATCTGTATTTCCGTACCCCCTTATTGTTCTCTTTTGCCTGACCTTCGGCTAGCAAGGTGCCTGAGAGCTAGGACCGCGCCAAGGGTTAACAGAATGTGTGTTGTCTCTTCGTGTGCAGGGCAAATAAAAAAATAATTCAACTAGCAGACCTCCAGTTGTGGCAGCGTCCTAATTAAAAGTACACAACGCAGAACGAACCACGCTACAAACTGGTGACGCGACCTGCCGACTGTCAGCTCAAGCCGACCACCGGAGCTGTGCATGTGGATGAGATGTGCGATCTGCACATGCACATTTAGTATACTATCAACACTACATTGAGAAATATTCCATGGTTGCTAGGCCATTGTTTCAGCTGACTACAGGTCAGAAGAAGCCTAGGAGAGGCAAGGGCAGAAAGAGGCCTGGTCCCTCTCGCAGGATCACTGCTGCGGACTGGACTGCCGAATGTCAAACTCACTTTTGAAGCTTTGAAAGCAGCACTAGTTGACCAGGCACTGCTGGCTCATCCAAATTTTTCTCAGCCATTTTTACTTTCTGTTGATGCATCTACTAGTGGTTTGGGAGCTGTACTATCCCAAGTGCAAGATGGGAAGGCCGTAGCCAGGCCAATAGTTTTTGCTAGTAAGTCTCTTAATCATGCACAATCCAAGTATCCTGCTCACCGGCTGGAATTTCTAGCCATGAAATGGGCCATTCATGACAAATTCAGCCATTGGCTGCGAGGGCATAAGTTTACTCCTCAGGATCACCACCTCAAGCTGAACCTCGGCAAGACGGAGCTGCTCTTCCTCCCGGGGAAGGACTGCCCGTTCCATGATCTCGCCATCACGGTTGACAACTCCATTGTGTCCTCCTCCCAGAGCGCTAAGAACCTTGGCGTGATCCTGGACAACACCCTGTCGTTCTCAACCAACATCAAGGCGGTGGCCCGTTCCTGTAGGTTCATGCTCTACAACATCCGCAGAGTACGACCCTGCCTCACACAGGAAGCGGCGCAGGTCCTAATCCAGGCACTTGTCATCTCCCGTCTGGATTACTGCAACTCGCTGTTGGCTGGGCTCCCTGCCTGTGCCATTAAACCCCTTCAACTCATCCAGAACGCCGCAGCCCGTCTGGTGTTCAACCTTCCCAAGTTCTCTCACGTCACCCCGCTCCTCCGTTCTCTCCACTGGCTTCCAGTTGAAGCTCGCATCCGCTACAAGACCATGGTGCTTGCCTACGGAGCTGTGAGGGGAACGGCACCTCAGTACCTCCAGGCTCTGATCAGGCCCTACACCCAAACAAGGGCACTGCATTCATCCACCTCTGGCCTGCTCGCCTCCCTACCACTGAGGAAGCACAGCTCCCGCTCAGCCCAGTCAAAACTGTTCGCTGCTCTGGCCCCCCCAATGGTGGAACAAACTCCCTCACGACGCCAGGACAGCGGAGTCAATCACCACCTTCCGGAGACACCTGAAACCCCACCTCTTTAAGGAATACCTAGGAATACCTATCCCTCTCACCCCCCCCCCCCTTTAAGATTTAGATGCACTATTGTAAAGTGACTATTCCACTGGATGTCATAAGGTGAATGCACCAATTTGTAAGTCGCTCTGGATAAGAGCGTCTGCTAAATGACTTAAATGTAAATGTAATGTTTGAAAGTGTGCTGTTGGATGGGGACACAGTAGATGTGGATAAATATGTCCAGTCTCTGGGTGAGGATCTGAGAGAGGCCATGACATTGGCCCAGCAGCATGCCAGTAAGCAACAAGAGAGACAAGCCGAGGTCTACAAACGGTCTAAGGGTCACTCTGTGCCGAAGGGAGACAGAGTTCTACTTGCTAACAAGGGGGAAAGGGGCAAGAAGAAACTGGCTGATCGCTGGGAGAGTGTGGTGTACATAGTGGTTGCGAAGAACAGCTCACTCAACACATATCGTATCCAACACCCTACCACTGGACGCATCAAAACTGTGCATAGGAACCTGATTATGCCAGTCAACTTTCTGCCTTTGCCTTCGTGGGAGGAACCTGAGGGTCTCGGATCTCTATCGAGTGGTGATCTCTGAGATGTCGGGTTCCAGCCAAATGGATGGGAGTGACGCTAGGACTGTCCACTGGGTAGCAGGCCTTCCTGAGTCTTCTGGAAGGATACTCCAAGAGGATGGTGAAGTCCCAGCTGATGGAAGTGAGGCGGAACAACCGTATCAAGTCCCCTTAAGTGAGAGTTCTAATTGCAAAACTCCATTCAGTGTGGATGATGCTGTGACAGATAATGTTACCTTGGTTGAAGATGCTTCGTCAGTGTGGTCTGTGACAATCTACCAGGATTCTGATCAGTCGTCTGACACTACTAGTGTTGAATCTGTAACTGAAAGTGTGCTGGCTCCGGATATGCCGATCTGTAGTACTCCCCATCCTGATGGTTAGACCTCTGAGCACGGTTAGTGCTGTCCGTGACATTCCTGATATGTTTTTGGGTGAGGGTGTTCGGACTAGACTAGGTAGATTTATTAAGCCAGTGGATAGGCTAACCCAAACAATGTCTACACAGGAAATTAAACAGTTCTTGGTTTCTCAGTGACCGTAGGATATTGCCTACCTTTTCTATATATATATATATATATATATAGTAATCTAAGCGTGTCTTAGAATGATTTGTGGGTTTGTCTAATATACTTGACAATTCATGTAACTTTGTGTGTAGTCTGTCGGCATAAAATGTATATGGCATTTTTCGTATACGGTTGAATAAGGGATAGCTACCCCTTATTTTTCCAAATCCTTCGCGGGATAGCTTTTCAGCTGATCGACCAATTGTGGGTCTAGAATTAAGGGACTTACACTGGGTTACTCTGTCGCCCTGGGGGTGTAGAATTAAGGGACTACACTGGGTTACTCTGTCGCTCTGGGGGTGTAGAATTAAGGGACTACACTGGGTTACTCTGTCGCCCTGGGGGTGTAGAATTGCCATTTAGGGACTACACTACAGTCATGGTTACATTCTACTGGTCGGGGCCCTGTGCCCTGGTGTGAAATGGGTTTTTTCTTTCTTTGCTTTATTACCTTCGAGGTAATGTGTTTTGTGCCTATAATCTAGTGTAAAACAGTGGGGGTGAATGTAGCAGTGTGATGTTGTTCCCCTAGATTATGCACCAAGTTGCACACAAGGACCAATTCAAATAGGCCAGGTCAAGGGGGGAGATGTTAATAATTTGATAATAATAATAATAATAATAATAATTCAGTGTATTTCTTTATTTAATTACAGCTAATGCTTTTCTTTGGTGTACAAACACTTTTTCATATCAATATTGTACATACATGTGATTGTAAAAGTTGTGTATATTTTGGTTTGGTCCAGCGCGGGTTATCTGTATTTCCGTACCCCCTTATTGTTCTCTTTTGCCCGACCTTCGGCTAGCAAGGTGCCTGAGAGCTAGGACCGCGCCAAGGGTTAACATAATGTGTGTTGTCTCTTCGTGTGCAGCGCAAATAAAAAAATAATTCAACGAGCAGACCTCCAGTTGTGGCAGCGTCCTAATTAAAAGTACACAACGCAGAACGAACCACACTACATTTACCCCAAAAATATATGGGGGATTGGAAATGATGCAGACAATTACATTGATGGAAGCAACAATTTTTCTGCAATATTAAGCTGATCCTGATATGTACAGAATTTCCAAATAATACTGCTACTGTTACGATGATAGCTAGACTATAATATCTATTTTGTGACAGAAAAATACAATTTAAAATATATAATTTGAAGGTATAGAACAGACACTGTACTTTATTCAGTGTTTTGCCAAGTGCTTTCTTCAACAAAAATCACAGATCTTATTCAGTCCCTCTTAATCCAATAATTAGATCATTGATTTCGTTCTGACAGAAACACATATATGTATTACAAAATTATAGATCTGGTGGAAAACTGTTGCAGCAATCCCTCAACCAATACGGTGTTGTGCTAGTGCATGTGTGTATAAAGCACTGTTATAGTAGTCTCTGTGCACAAGCCCCAAGAATAAGCAGAGTGCTGCATTGCAGTGTGTCACATGCATAGGCACACACACAAACACACACACACTTCAACATGATTTGGTCTTCCTGGCACCCTGTCCTCTAGCCCTGGCTGCAGTGAGCCTGTTCCCAGCTGTAGTGTATTATGGGTTGCAGAAATGAGAGTTGGATCTATAATTATGTGTCTGTCTGCATCCATGTTGCTAACTATGTGTCGTCTGTCTGCCTCCATATATATATATATATATATAGCTAGCTATGTGTGAGGAGAGGAGAGACGAGAAGAAGCCCTCAGTATCAACAAGAGCCCCAGGGAGGGTCTGAATGTTTTTTTTAGAGAGAGAGAGAGAGACAGAGGAGAAAAACAGAGGGGTGGGGGGGTCAATCAAAATACTGAGTTGAGATGCTCAGAAGGCATCAATAATTTTCTCTAAGGAACTTAATAGGCACCTACGTCATGTGTTGACATCGCGTGATAGTTGGGGACACTTCATATTTAGTTACAGACAGACAGGGACACACAAAATAGTCTAATAAATTACTGTTTGGTTAGGGCCTCACAACTACGAGCACACACTCAGTCACAGCAATATGATTAAACAAAATTAGAATGAAAACTGAAGCAGCCTAACAGAGCCGCACAGTTCTCCAAGCAAAGTAGTGTGTGTGTGAGAATAAGTGAGTGAGTACATGAGAGAAACAGATAGGGCTAGTCTTGGAAGCACTCTTCTCTTTAAAAAAGAGAACGCTTTGGAGTGGCTGAATGAAATACATCTGCAGCGATTCTAACTACGCTTTACAGCGTGTTGCCATGTCACTCATGTCTGTAACAACGAATAAAACCACAGAATGATACAAATAGGTTCGCTGGGCCCAGCCTAAACCATTTCCAGCACTGCCCCCAATTCAGCTCCATCTCAGCAGGAGGCTGTGAAGGAAGAGGCAGTGAAGCAAAAGCCACCTGTCATATACTGCCTTTCACTCATTTATGAGAGATGGTGTGCATGTGAGATTCCTCCTTCCACTCACATCTGCAGCATCTAGCTTATGATCATGTCTGGAGGAATCTCCTGCATACGTTGTCAAATTCATACACACAATGCATGAACGTTTCTCTCTCGTGGAATACTGCTGGTCTGAAAACAATCCATTACACAATGATACATTGCATCAAAAAAACATGCTCAAATTACGTTTTCACCTCATCTGAATAAGGACAAGTAAAACATGTTTTAGCTATGGCTTGCACCAAAATTATCCATTACAATTGAGAGGCTGCAGAATAACTAACGTTAGCTAACTAGCTAATGTTAGCTAGCCTCTTGCCAACAACATGCAATATCAGTTAGGTCTAGCTATCTAGCTAGGTAAGATGGTGAGGTGTTTTTGTTTCAGTTGAGGACACGTTGTGAGACACAAAATCACTTCAAACCATTCAAATGATATAATACCTTGGCTAAATGAAACATGAACAACCACAGAGAGATAACGTATGTATACAGTTTTGTGGCTGAAAAGGACAGCCAAATTAACGTTATATAACTAGCCAATTGAAAAGCTAACTAACGTAGCTAGATAACTATCTGAAGTTAGCACATAAGCCACCAACGCCAAGTTATCGCTAGCTATACAAGTAGCTAGCTAGCAAGACGAACATATTGGGCATAACATCTCACAAGTACTTTGAATAAAGTGAACCATTTGTATCAGCTACCTACCTTTTAGAGGGTTGTCATCTTGCAGGGTTTTGGTTACCGCTTTCCACACATTGCATCCCAAAAGACAGAGCACAATCGCTGCGGTCCTGCTCAAAACCCCGACCCTCGTCATTGCAGATGTCACACACACAAAAAATAGTTCAAATAAATATAAAAAATTGACTGGCTACATCAATGTATTGTAAAACACACACATGTACATCGGGCAAGACTCCATATTTTGTAGCATTAGCGTTCCCTCTATTTTCTCCTTCAGTATGTCCAGTTCAGTTCTGCATCCCACCCCTCCTGCTGCTCCGTCGGTTCTTTTTTTCTTTAAAAATAAAGAAAGTCACTGAAGCCAGGGCGGCCCCACGTTAACTATTCCGACACCAGACACTGCCCCAAACAGGCGCCTAGGAGAATCATTTGTGGGGTTTGACCGCCATCTCCAGGCGACTCACTGAAGTGGTTGTCTGACCACCTCAAGTTGACACGTGTTGAAGAGTTGACTGCTTTATGATGATAGTCTGTATTTGTTTTTAATTAACCATAATAACTTGCCCAAACATTTTTGATCTGAAACTATACTGATGAAAAACGCCATTTAACCAGAGATGTAATTCCTATTTGCTACTAAAAACTACACTGTCCACTAGCACTGAGCAATTACTGCTTTTTGAGGTCGGTTCGGTTTCAGTTTGATTATTAATACATCACGTTTTTCGATTACGATTTCGATTATTATTTTAAACATGAAATGCATAATGCATTATATGGGTTAAATGCTGTAATAACACAGAATAAACAATTAAAACAAGTCCCATGATGGTAGTGACTGCCCATTAATGCTTATTAGACACTCTTGGCATTCTCTCAATTAGCTTCACCTGGAAGGCTTTTACAACAGTCTTGAAGGAGTTCCCACATATGCTGAGCACTTGTTGTCTGCTTTTCCTTCACTCATCCCAAACCATCTCAATTGGATTGAGGTTGGGCAATTGAAGAGTCCAGGTCATCTAATGCAGCACTCCATCACCCTCCTTCTTGGTCCATGATTCACAGTTTGAACCACACATGCAGAGATAATCCGTTCACCTATTCTGCATCTCACAAAGACATGGCGGTTGGAACCAAAAGTCTCAAATTTGGACTCATCAGACCAAAGGACAGATTTCAACCAGTCTAAAATAACAAATTACACTAATTGATTACTGTCTCAAATACACTAATTGATTTTAAAAAATGTTTACAAATTGTATAATAATTGTTAACCATGATATCACAAATACCACTGGTGGACTTATTTCACACATACAGCTAACAAAAAGTAAACTGAATGGTTTCAGAGATTGATGGGAGGGGTTGAGGGTAGCTGAAGGTTGGGACTAAAAATAAATTAAAATATGTGACAATATGACCAGGGGTCTTGATTTTGACTCTACCCTCTGTGACATTCATCTGAAACTTTACACAGTGTGACAAAGGGTGGGAGTTACCATTTGTCTCGCTCTATACAGCAGACACATCTAAATGTGACAACAAACTGACAATATCGCCTGCAAAAATAATTCTCTGTTGTATTACTACTGTAAGAGACATTGCCAAAAAGGATACGATTCTCTCCTGGGCTGCCCATCATGATTTAAAAAGTGCTGAAACTAGAGACAGGAGTAGCAGAGGTCATGTTATCCAGTGATGCACGTTGAAAGAATAACAACATTAACTTGAACTTTTCCTTATATTAACTGTAACTCAATAAAAACGTTTCAATTGTTGCGTGTTGCATATATATTTTTTTTGTTCAGTATAGTAAATAATGGCTACTTCTGAGAAAGTATTAAAACTTCTTAAGGCGAGGGGGTAGTATTCTGAATTTCTGCCTGACTGACGTGCCCAAAGTAAACTGCCTGTTATTCAGGCCCAGAAGCTAGGAAATGCATATAATTGGTAGAATTCGATGGAAAACACTTTGAAGTTTCTAAACGGTTAAAATAATGTCTGTGAGTATAACTGAATGCATATGGCAGGCGAAAACCCAAGGAAAATCCATCCAGAAATCGTTTGATTTTTTGGCGCTAAGAAACCTTTCCAATGCAAGTCTATGGGTCTGTATATAAAAATTCCTCCCAGATTGCTGTAACTATGGATTGAGTTTGAGTTTGAGTTTATTTTTTATTTTTACAGGGACAGTGCACATTAATCAACGTTTCAGTAAAAGTGCCGGTTTTAGCCAGCCGGCTAATTTTCAACCGCAGTCCCTGGGCAGGTTATTAAAAACAATTACAATATAGACAATAGCAACATAGAACAAGCAAAACATAGCAACATAGGACAAGCAAGACATAGCATACAGACAGAGCAACATAGGACAAGCAAGACGTAGCATACAGACAAAGCAACATAGAACAAAAAGCAGCAAGACAAAATTCATAAAAGCAACATAGTGTTTCCACACCTCACAAGCTACAGACAACAGACAACATGGAAAGCGGCAACACACAGCTAGGGACCATGTTCACAAATCTGATTGACCTTTAGCCATGTCTTCAAGCATTTTGTGAAAGTGTGATATGTGGTGCAGTTATGTGTGTCTGATGGCAGTGTATTCCAGACATGGGAAGCTCTCACAGAGAATGCAGATTTACTAAAGGTGCTTTTCCTTAGGGGAACTATACAGTCACCTCTCATGGCAGACCTTGTGGATCTGCTGCCATATGTCTGGGTTTTCTGTTTAACAAAAATATTGAGTGGAGGGGGAGCCAGGCCATTAAGGATCTTGAATACAAGACATGTGTCGGTGTATTGCACAAGATTTTCCTAACTCAAGAGCTCATGCTTTCTAAGGATGTGACAATGATGATGGCTATTGGGCTTCCACTAGATGTCAACAGTCTATATACAGGGTTTCAGGCTTGTTTGTTGAAATACGAACAAGTAATAGACGTTTTTCCCAAGGAAGCTCAACAGGAAAAGTAGGCTTTTGGCGCCCATGAATGAGGGTGCGGTATTCGTTATTTTAGAATAGAACATTGTTTGACTTGTATGAACAAAGTTTACCGGTACCTTTTTGGATTCCTTTGTATGCATGTTGAAGGAGTGGATTACTGAAATCCAGAAGAAGATCTTCAAAGGTAAGTGATTTATTTCATCGCTATTTGCGATTCTGTGAAGCCTGTGCTGCTGGAATAAATATTTTGATGTGGTGCACTGTCCTCAGATAATAAATAACATGGTATGCTTCCGCTGGAAAGCCTTTTTGAAATCTGGCAACGCATGTGGATTAACAAGTTAAGCTTTAAAATGATATGAGACATTTGTATCTTGATAAAAATCTGTATGGCTCCATAGCTCAGTGGTTAGAGCACTGGTCTAGTAAACCAGGGGTCGTGAGTTCAATTCTCACTGGGGCCTTGATTTTGACTATACCCTCTGTGACATTCATCTGAAACTTAACAAAGGGTGGCAATTAGCATTTGCCGATTCTGTCCTGGGCTCCCCATCATGATTTAAAAAGTGCTGAAACTAGAGACAGGAGTAGCAGAGGTCATGTAATCCAGTGATGCACGTTGAAAGAATAACAACATTAACTTGAACTTTTCCTTATATTAACTGTAACTCAATAAAAACGTTTCAATTGTTGCGTGTTGCATATATTTTTTGTTTGTTCAGTATAGTATATAATGGCTACTTCTGAGAAAGTATTAAAACTTCTTAAGGCGAGGGGGCAGTATTCTGAATTTCTGCCTGACTGACGTGCCCAAAGTAAACTGCCTGTTATTCAGGCCCAGAAGCTAGGAAATGCATATAATTGATAGAATTTGATGGAAAACACTTTGAATTTTCTAAACGGTTAAAATAATGTTTGTGAGTATAACTGAATTCATATGGCAGGCGAAAACCCAAGGAAAATCCATCCAGAAATCGTTTGATTTTTTGGCGCTAAGAAACCTTTCCAATGCAAGTCTATGGGTCTGTATATAAAAATTCCTCCCAGATTGCTGTACCTATGGATTCCACTAGATGTCAACAGTCTTTATACAGGGTTTCAGGCTTGTTTGTTGAAATACGAACAAGTAATAGTAGTTTTTCCCAAGGGAGCTCAACAGGAAAAGTAGGCTTTTGGCGCCCGTGAATGAGGGTGCGCTCTTCGTTATTGTCCTTTCCTATTGAACACCGTTCTTTCTGTCTGGAGTATTATCCTTTATTTACAAATTAGGGTACCTGAGGATTGAATAGAACATTGTTTGACTTGTATGAACAAAGTTTACCGGTAGCTTTTTGGATTCCTTTGTATGCATGTTGAAGGAGTGGATTACTGAAATCAATGGCGCCAACTAAACTAACTTTTTTGGAAATAAAGAAGGACTTTATCAAACAAAACAAGCATTCGTTGTGTAGCTGAGACCCTTGGGATTGAAAACAGAGGAAGATCTTAAAAGGTAAGTGATTTATTTCATCGCTATTTGCGATTCTGTGAAGCCTGTGCTGGTTTAAAAAATATTTTGATGTGGGGCGCTGTCCTCAGATAATCACAGGGTATGCTTCCGCCGTAAAGCCTTTTTGAAATCTGGCAACGCATTTGGATTAACAAGAAGTTACGCTTTTAAATGATATTAGACACTTGTATCTTCATGAATGTTTAATATTATGACTTTGTATTTGAATTTGGCGCTCTCCAATTTCACTGGATGTTGTCGGAAGAGGGAATTACTGTCAAGAGGAGTGAAACAAGATTGTCCACTGTCGACATATCTCTTTATTATGGCCATCGAAATGTTAGCTATTAAAATCAGATGCAACAATAAAATCAAGGGGATAGAAATCCGGGGCTTAAAAACAAAGGTGTCATTGTACGCTGAGGACTCATGCTTTCTTTTAAAACCACCATTTGGATCGCTGCACAGCCTCATAGACAATCTAGATCATTTCTCTAACCTCTCTGGAATACAACTGAACTATGATAAGTGTACCATTATAAAGTTGGATGGTTTTCAGAGATTGGTGTGAGGGGTTGAGGGTAGCTGATGGGTGGGACTAAAATTAAAAATATAAAAATATGACTAATGTAAAATATACTGTGTCCCTAATATGTTTATTGTATGTATAAGCTAGAAGTAGAAGCCTAAGTATTGATGTCCATTAATTTACTCCAATTAGGGGAGGGGTGGTAGGTTTAAGGGAAAATAATACAATGGAATGTTTGTAAAAAAATGTATGGGGATTGGAAATGATAGAGACAGTTACATTGAAAGGACACACAATCTATCTGCAGTATTAAAGCTGATCTACCCCTAAAAATAACTAAATAGATGGTCATGAAGGAGAGGACACAATGAAAGGAGGAGAGGAGACTATTAAAGGAGATTTCTGAAGAATGTTGACCACTAGACCAGACCTGCCTGTGGGTCACATAGACCTGGGAGAGTTTGTCATTAAATGTATAACAAAGGATGTCACAAATCTGCATTTACTGTAGGAGCCAGACTGGGAAACCTGCATGTTTGGTTACTTCGGTGTGCCTCTTTTTTTAACTGTATGACGGGTGTGTTCTTTATAACGTTCCAATTCTTCAAATATACCTGTATGGCTCCATAGCTCAGTGGTTAGAGCACTGGTCTTGTAAACCAGGGGTCGTGAGTTCAATTCTCACTGGGGCCTCGATTTTGACTCTACCCTCTGTGACATTCATCTGAAACTTAACAAAGGGTGGGAATTAGCATTTGCCGATTCTGTCCTGGGCTGCCCATCATGATTTAAAAAGTGCTGAAACTAGAGACAGGAGTAGCAGAGGTCATGTTATCCAGTGATGCACGTTGAAAGAATAACAACATTAACTTGAACTTTTCCTTATATTAACTGTAACTCAGTAAAAACGTTTCAATTGTTGCGTGTTGCATATATATATTTTTTGTTCAGTATAGTAAATAATGGCTACTTCTGAGAAAGTATTAAAACTTCTTAAGGCGAGGGGGCAGTATTCTGAATTTCTGCCTGACTGACGTGCCCAAAGTAAACTGCCTGTTATTCAGGCCCAGAAGCTAGGAAATGCATATAATTGATAGAATTTGATGGAAAACACTTTGAATTTTCTAAACGGTTAAAATAATGTTTGTGAGTATAACTGAATTCATATGGCAGGCGAAAACCCAAGGAAAATCCATCCAGAAATCGTTTGATTTTTTGGCGCTAAGAAACCTTTCCAATGCAAGTCTATGGGTCTGTATATAAAAATTCCTCCCAGATTGCTGTACCTATGGATTCCACTAGATGTCAACAGTCTTTATACAGGATTTCAGGCTTGTTTGTTGAAATACGAACAAGTAATAGTAGTTTTTCCCAAGGGAGCTCAACAGGAAAAGTAGGCTTTTGGCGCCCGTGAATGAGGGTGCGCTCTTCGTTATTTTCCTTTCCTATTGAACACCGTTCTTTCTGTCTGGAGTATTATCCTTTATTTACAAATTAGGGTACCTGAGGATTGAATAGAACATTGTTTGACTTGTATGAACAAAGTTTACCGGTAGCTTTTTGGATTCCTTTGTATGCATGTTGAAGGAGTGGATTACTGAAATCAATGGCGCCAACTAAACTAACTTTTTGGAAATAAAGAAGGACTTTATCAAACAAAACAAGCATTCGTTGTGTAGCTGGGACCCTTGGGATTGAAAACAGAGGAAGATCTTAAAAGGTAAGTGATTTATTTCATCGCTATTTGCGATTCTGTGAAGCCTGTGCTGGTTTAAAAAATATTTTGATGTGGGGCGCTGTCCTCAGATAATCACAGGGTATGCTTCCGCCGTAAAGCCTTTTTGAAATCTGGCAACGCATTTGGATTAACAAGAAGTTACGCTTTTAAATGATATTAGACACTTGTATCTTCATGAATGTTTAATATTATGACTTTGTATTTGAATTTGGCGCTCTCCAATTTCACTGGATGTTGTCGGAAGAGGGAATTACTGTCAAGAGGAGTGAAACAAGATTGTCCACTGTCGACATATCTCTTTATTATGGCCATCGAAATGTTAGCTATTAAAATCAGATGCAACAATAAAATCAAGGGGATAGAAATCCGGGGCTTAAAAACAAAGGTGTCATTGTACGCTGAGGACTCATGCTTTCTTTTAAAACCACCATTTGGATCGCTGCACAGCCTCATAGACAATCTAGATCATTTCTCTAACCTCTCTGGAATACAACTGAACTATGATAAGTGTACCATTATAAAGTTGGATGGTTTTCAGAGATTGGTGTGAGGGGTTGAGGGTAGCTGATGGGTGGGACTAAAATTAAAAATATTAAAATGTGACTAATGTAAAATATACTGTGTCCCTAATATGTTTATTGTATGTATAAGCTAGAAGTAGAAGCCTAAGTATTGATGTCCATTCATTTACTCCAATTAGGGGAGGGGTGGTAGGTTTAAGGGAAAATAATACAATGGAATGTTTGTAAAAAAATGTATGGGGATTGGAAATGATAGAGACAGTTACATTGAAAGGACACACAATCTATCTGCAGTATTAAAGCTGATCTACCCCTAAAAATAACTAAATAGATGGTCATGAAGGAGAGGACACAATGAAAGGAGGAGAGGAGACTATTAAAGGAGATTTCTGAAGAATGTTGACCACTAGACCAGACCTGCCTGTGGGTCACATAGACCTGGGAGAGTTTGTCATTAAATGTATAACAAAGGATGTCACAAATCTGCATTTACTGTAGGAGCCAGACTGGGAAACCTGCATGTTTGGTTACTTCGGTGTGCCTCTTTTTTTTAACTGTATGACGGGTGTGTTCTTTATAACGTTCCAATTCTTCAAATATACCTGTATGGCTCCATAGCTCAGTGGTTAGAGCACTGGTCTTGTAAACCAGGGGTCGTGAGTTCAATTCTCACTGGGGCCTCGATTTTGACTCTACCCTCTGTGACATTCATCTGAAACTTAACAAAGGGTGGGAATTAGCATTTGCCGATTCTGTCCTGGGCTGCCCATCATGATTTAAAAAGTGCTGAAACTAGAGACAGGAGTAGCAGAGGTCATGTTATCCAGTGATGCACGTTGAAAGAATAACAACATTAACTTGAACTTTTCCTTATATTAACTGTAACTCAGTAAAAACGTTTCAATTGTTGCGTGTTGCATATATATATTTTTTGTTCAGTATAGTAAATAATGGCTACTTCTGAGAAAGTATTAAAACTTCTTAACGCGAGGGGGCAGTATTCTGAATTTCTGCCTGACTGACGTGCCCAAAGTAAACTGCCTGTTATTCAGGCCCAGAAGCTAGGAAATGCATATAATTGATAGAATTTGATGGAAAACACTTTGAATTTTCTAAACGGTTAAAATAATGTTTGTGAGTATAACTGAATTCATATGGCAGGCGAAAACCCAAGGAAAATCCATCCAGAAATCGTTTGATTTTTTGGCGCTAAGAAACCTTTCCAATGCAAGTCTATGGGTCTGTATATAAAAATTCCTCCCAGATTGCTGTACCTATGGATTCCACTAGATGTCAACAGTCTTTATACAGGATTTCAGGCTTGTTTGTTGAAATACGAACAAGTAATAGTAGTTTTTCCCAAGGGAGCTCAACAGGAAAAGTAGGCTTTTGGCGCCCGTGAATGAGGGTGCGCTCTTCGTTATTTTCCTTTCCTATTGAACACCGTTCTTTCTGTCTGGAGTATTATCCTTTATTTACAAATTAGGGTACCTGAGGATTGAATAGAACATTGTTTGATTTGTATGAACAAAGTTTACCGGTAGCTTTTTGGATTCCTTTGTATGCATGTTGAAGGAGTGGATTACTGAAATCAATGGCGCCAACTAAACTAACTTTTTTGGAAATAAAGAAGGACTTTATCAAACAAAACAAGCATTCGTTGTGTAGCTGGGACCCTTGGGATTGAAAACAGAGGAAGATCTTAAAAGGTAAGTGATTTATTTCATCGCTATTTGCGATTCTGTGAAGCCTGTGCTGGTTTAAAAAATATTTTGATGTGGGGCGCTGTCCTCAGATAATCACAGGGTATGCTTCCGCCGTAAAGCCTTTTTGAAATCTGGCAACGCATTTGGATTAACAAGAAGTTAAGCTTTTAAATGATATTAGACACTTGTATCTTCGTGAATGTTTAATATTATGACTTTGTATTTGAATTTGGCGCTCTCCAATTTCACTGGATGTTGTCGGAAGAGGGAATTACTGTCAAGAGGAGTGAAACAAGATTGTCCACTGTCGACATATCTCTTTATTATGGCCATCGAAATGTTAGCTATTAAAATCAGATGCAACAATAAAATCAAGGGGATACAAATCCGGGGCTTAAAAACAAAGGTGTCATTGTACGCTGAGGACTCATGCTTTCTTTTAAAACCACCATTTGGATCGCTGCACAGCCTCATAGACAATCTAGATCATTTCTCTAACCTCTCTGGAATACAACTGAACTATGATAAGTGTACCATTATAAAGTTGGATGGTTTTCAGAGATTGGTGTGAGGGGTTGAGGGTAGCTGATGGGTGGGACTAAAATTAAAAATATAAAGATATGACTAATGTAAAATATACTGTGTCCCTAATATGTTTATTGTATGTATAAGCTAGAATTAGAAGCCTAAGTATTGATGTCCATTCATTTACTCCAATTAGGGGAGGGGTGGTAGGGTTAAGGGAAAATAATACAATGGAATGTTTGTAAAAAAAAATGTATGGGGGATTGGAAATGATAGAGACAGTTACATTGAAAGGACACACAATCTATCTGCAGTATTAAAGCTGATCTACCCCTAAAAATAACTAAATAGATGGTCATGAAGGAGAGGACACAATGAAAGGAGGAGAGGAGACTATTAAAGGAGATTTCTGAAGAATGTTGACCACTAGACCAGACCTGCCTGTGGGTCACATAGACCTGGGAGAGTTTGTCATTAAATGTATAACAAAGGATGTCACAAATCTGCATTTACTGTAGGAGCCAGACTGGGAAACCTGCATGTTTGGTTACTTCGGTGTGCCTCTTTTTTTAACTGTATGACGGGTGTGTTCTTTATAACGTTCCAATTCTTCAAGTATACATGTATGGCTCCATAGCTCAGTGGTTAGAGCACTGGTCTTGTAAACCAGGGGTCGTGAGTTCAATTCTCACTGGGGCCTCGATTTTGACTCTACCCTCTGTGACATTCATCTGAAACTTGACAAAGGGTGGGAGTTTCCATTTGCCAATTCTGTCCTGGGCTCCCCATCATGATTTAAAAAGTGCTGAAACTAGAGACAGGAGTAGCAGAGGTCATGTAATCCAGTGATGCACGTTGAAAGAATAACAACATTAACTTGAACTTTTCCTTATATTAACTGTAACTCAGTAAAAACGTTTCAATTGTTGCGTGTTGCATATATTTTTTGTTCAGTATAGTAAATAATGGCTACTTCTGAGAAAGTATTAAAACTTCTTAAGGCGAGGGGGCAGTATTCTGAATTTCTGCCTGACTGACGTGCCCAAAGTAAACTGCCTGTTATTCAGGCCCAGAAGCTAGGAAATGCATATAATTGATAGAATTTGATGGAAAACACTTTGAATTTTCTAAACGGTTAAAATAATGTTCGTGAGTATAACTGAATTCATATGGCAGGCGAAAACCCAAGGAAAATCCATCCAGAAATCGTTTGATTTTTTGGCGCTAAGAAACCTTTCCAATGCAAGTCTATGGGTCTGTATATAAAAATTCCTCCCAGATTGCTGTACCTATGGATTCCACTAGATGTCAACAGTCTTTATACAGGGTTTCAGGCTTGTTTGTTGAAATACGAACAAGTAATAGTAGTTTTTCCCAAGGGAGCTCAACAGGAAAAGTAGGCTTTTGGCGCCCGTGAATGAGGGTGCGCTCTTCGTTATTTTCCTTTCCTATTGAACACCGTTCTTTCTGTCTGGAGTATTATCCTTTATTTACAAATTAGGGTACCTGAGGATTGAATAGAACATTGTTTGACTTGTATGAACAAAGTTTACCGGTAGCTTTTTGGATTCCTTTGTATGCATGTTGAAGGAGTGGATTACTGAAATCAATGGCGCCAACTAAACTAACTTTTTGGAAATAAAGAAGGACTTTATCAAACAAAACAAGCATTCGTTGTGTAGCTGGGACCCTTGGGATTGAAAACAGAGGAAGATCTTAAAAGGTAAGTGATTTATTTCATCGCTATTTGCGATTCTGTGAAGCCTGTGCTGGTTTAAAAAATATTTTGATGTGGGGCGCTGTCCTCAGATAATCACAGGGTATGCTTCCGCCGTAAAGCCTTTTTGAAATCTGGCAATGCATTTGGATTAACAAGAAGTTAAGCTTTTAAATGATATTAGACACTTGTATCTTCATGAATGTTTAATATTATGACTTTGTATTTGAATTTGGCGCTCTCCAATTTCACTGGATGTTGTCGGAAGAGGGAATTACTGTCAAGAGGAGAGAAACAAGATTGTCCACTGTCGACATATCTCTTTATTATGGCCATCGAAATGTTAGCTATTAAAATCAGATGCAACAATAAAATCAAGGGGATAGAAATCCGGGGCTTAAAAACAAAGGTGTCATTGTACGCTGAGGACTCATGCTTTCTTTTAAAACCACCATTTGGATCGCTGCACAGCCTCATAGACAATCTAGATCATTTCTCTAACCTCTCTGGAATACAACTGAACTATGATAAGTGTACCATTATAAAGTTGGATGGTTTTCAGAGATTGGTGTGAGGGGTTGAGGGTAGCTGATGGGTGGGACTAAA
The DNA here is from genome assembly GCF_021184085.1 of Oncorhynchus gorbuscha. NCBI lineage: Eukaryota > Metazoa > Chordata > Actinopteri > Salmoniformes > Salmonidae > Oncorhynchus > Oncorhynchus gorbuscha. Next base: position 84,255,930 of record NC_060187.1, read on the forward strand.
ATTAAAAATATAAAGATATGACTAATGTAAAATATACTGTGTCCCTAATATGTTTATTGTATGTATAAGCTAGAAGTAGAAGCCTAAGTATTGATGTCCATTCATTTACTCCAATTAGGGGAGGGGTGGTAGGGTTAAGGGAAAATAATACAATGGAATGTTTGTAAAAAAAAATGTATGGGGGATTGGAAATGATAGAGACAGTTACATTGAAAGGACACACAATCTATCTGCAGTATTAAAGCTGATCTACCCCTAAAAATAACTAAATAGATGGTCATGAAGGAGAGGACACAATGAAAGGAGGAGAGGAGACTATTAAAGGAGATTTCTGAAGAATGTTGACCACTAGACCAGACCTGCCTGTGGGTCACATAGACCTGGGAGAGTTTGTCATTAAATGTATAACAACGGATGTCACAAATCTGCATTTACTGTAGGAGCCAGACTGGGAAACCTGCATGTTTGGTTACTTCGGTGTGCCTCTTTTTTTAACTGTATGACGGGTGTGTTCTTTATAACGTTCCAATTCTTCAAGTATACCTGTATGGCTCCATAGCTCAGTGGTTAGAGCACTGGTCTTGTAAACCAGGGGTCGTGAGTTCAATTCTCACTGGGGCCTTGATTTTGACTCTACCCTCTGTGACATTCATCTGAAACTTGACAAAGGGTGGGAGTTTCCATTTGCCAATTCTGTCCTGGGCTCCCCATCATGATTTAAAAAGTGCTGAAACTAGAGACAGGAGTAGCAGAGGTCATGTAATCCAGTGATGCACGTTGAAAGAATAACAACATTAACTTGAACTTTTCCTTATATTAACTGTAACTCAGTAAAAACGTTTCAATTGTTGCGTGTTGCATATATTTTTTTTGTTCAGTATAGTAAATAATGGCTACTTCTGAGAAAGTATTAAAACTTCTTAAGGCGAGGGGGCAGTATTCTGAATTTCTGCCTGACTGACGTGCCCAAAGTAAACTGCCTGTTATTCAGGCCCAGAAGCTAGGAAATGCATATAATTGATAGAATTTGATGGAAAACACTTTGAATTTTCTAAACGGTTAAAATAATGTTTGTGAGTATAACTGAATTCATATGGCAGGCGAAAACCCAAGGAAAATCCATCCAGAAATCGTTTGATTTTTGGCGCTAAGAAACCTTTCCAATGCAAGTCTATGGGTCTGTATATAAAAATTCCTCCCAGATTGCTGTACCTATGGATTCCACTAGATGTCAACAGTCTTTATACAGGGTTTCAGGCTTGTTTGTTGAAATACGAACAAGTAATAGTAGTTTTTCCCAAGGGAGCTCAACAGGAAAAGTAGGCTTTTGGCGCCCGTGAATGAGGGTGCGCTCTTCGTTATTTTCCTTTCCTATTGAACACCGTTCTTTCTGTCTGGAGTATTATCCTTTATTTACAAATTAGGGTACCTGAGGATTGAATAGAACATTGTTTGACTTGTATGAACAAAGTTTACCGGTAGCTTTTTGGATTCCTTTGTATGCATGTTGAAGGAGTGGATTACTGAAATCAATGGCGCCAACTAAACTAACTTTTTGGAAATAAAGAAGGACTTTATCAAACAAAACAAGCATTCGTTGTGTAGCTGGGACCCTTGGGATTGAAAACAGAGGAAGATCTTAAAAGGTAAGTGATTTATTTCATCGCTATTTGCGATTCTGTGAAGCCTGTGCTGGTTTAAAAAATATTTTGATGTGGGGCGCTGTCCTCAGATAATCACAGGGTATGCTTCCGCCGTAAAGCCTTTTTGAAATCTGGCAACGCATTTGGATTAACAAGAAGTTACGCTTTTAAATGATATTAGACACTTGTATCTTCATGAATGTTTAATATTATGACTTTGTATTTGAATTTGGCGCTCTCCAATTTCACTGGATGTTGTCGGAAGAGGGAATTACTGTCAAGAGGAGTGAAACAAGATTGTCCACTGTCGACATATCTCTTTATTATGGCCATCGAAATGTTAGCTATTAAAATCAGATGCAACAATAAAATCAAGGGGATAGAAATCCGGGGCTTAAAAACAAAGGTGTCATTGTACGCTGAGGACTCATGCTTTCTTTTAAAACCACCATTTGGATCGCTGCACAGCCTCATAGACAATCTAGATCATTTCTCTAACCTCTCTGGAATACAACTGAACTATGATAAGTGTACCATTATAAAGTTGGATGGTTTTCAGAGATTGGTGTGAGGGGTTGAGGGTAGCTGATGGGTGGGACTAAAATTAAAAATATAAAAATGTGACTAATGTAAAATATACTGTGTCCCTAATATGTTTATTGTATGTATAAGCTAGAAGTAGAAGCCTAAGTATTGATGTCCATTCATTTACTCCAATTAGGGGAGGGGTGGTAGGGTTAAGGGAAAATAATACAATGGAATGTTTGTAAAAAAAAATGTATGGGGGATTGGAAATGATAGAGACAGTTACATTGAAAGGACACACAATCTATCTGCAGTATTAAAGCTGATCTACCCCTAAAAATAACTAAATAGATGGTCATGAAGGAGAGGACACAATGAAAGGAGGAGAGGAGACTATTAAAGGAGATTTCTGAAGAATGTTGACCACTAGACCAGACCTGCCTGTGGGTCACATAGACCTGGGAGAGTTTGTCATTAAATGTATAACAAAGGATGTCACAAATCTGCATTTACTGTAGGAGCCAGACTGGGAAACCTGCATGTTTGGTTACTTTGGTGGGCCTCTTTTTTTAACTGTATGACGGGTGTGTTCTTTATAACGTTCCAATTCTTCAAGTATACCTGTATGGCTCCATAGCTCAGTGGTTAGAGCACTGGTCTTGTAAACCAGGGGTCGTGAGTTCAATTCTCACTGGGGCCTCGATTTTGACTCTACCCTCTGTGACATTCATCTGAAACTTGACAAAGGGTGGGAGTTTCCATTTGCCAATTCTGTCCTGGGCTCCCCATCATGATTTAAAAAGTGCTGAAACTAGAGACAGGAGTAGCAGAGGTCATGTAATCCAGTGATGCACGTTGAAAGAATAACAACATTAACTTGAACTTTTCCTTATATTAACTGTAACTCAGTAAAAACGTTTCAATTGTTGCGTGTTGCATATATTTTTTTGTTGTTCAGTATAGTAAATAATGGCTACTTCTGAGAAAGTATTAAAACTTCTTAAGGCGAGGGGGCAGTATTCTGAATTTCTGCCTGACTGACGTGCCCAAAGTAAACTGCCTGTTATTCAGGCCCAGAAGCTAGGAAATGCATATAATTGATAGAATTTGATGGAAAACACTTTGAATTTTCTAAACGGTTAAAATAATGTTTGTGAGTATAACTGAATTCATATGGCAGGCGAAAACCCAAGGAAAATCCATCCAGAAATCGTTTGATTTTTTGGCGCTAAGAAACCTTTCCAATGCAAGTCTATGGGTCTGTATATAAAAATTCCTCCCAGATTGCTGTACCTATGGATTCCACTAGATGTCAACAGTCTTTATACAGGGTTTCAGGCTTGTTTGTTGAAATACGAACAAGTAATAGTAGTTTTTCCCAAGGGAGCTCAACAGGAAAAGTAGGCTTTTGGCGCCCGTGAATGAGGGTGCGCTCTTCGTTATTTTCCTTTCCTATTGAACACCGTTCTTTCTGTCTGGAGTATTATCCTTTATTTACAAATTAGGGTACCTGAGGATTGAATAGAACATTGTTTGACTTGTATGAACAAAGTTTACCGGTAGCTTTTTGGATTCCTTTGTATGCATGTTGAAGGAGTGGATTACTGAAATCAATGGCGCCAACTAAACTAACTTTTTTGGAAATAAAGAAGGACTTTATCAAACAAAACAAGCATTCGTTGTGTAGCTGGGACCCTTGGGATTGAAAACAGAGGAAGATCTTAAAAGGTAAGTGATTTATTTCATCGCTATTTGCGATTCTGTGAAGCCTGTGCTGGTTTAAAAAATATTTTGATGTGGGGCGCTGTCCTCAGATAATCACAGGGTATGCTTCCGCCGTAAAGCCTTTTTGAAATCTGGCAACGCATTTGGATTAACAAGAAGTTAAGCTTTTAAATGATATTAGACACTTGTATCTTCATGAATGTTTAATATTATGACTTTGTATTTGAATTTGGCGCTCTCCAATTTCACTGGATGTTGTCGGAAGAGGGAATTACTGTCAAGAGGAGTGAAACAAGATTGTCCACTGTCGACATATCTCTTTATTATGGCCATCGAAATGTTAGCTATTAAAATCAGATGCAACAATAAAATCAAGGGGATAGAAATCCGGGGCTTAAAAACAAAGGTGTCATTGTACGCTGAGGACTCATGCTTTCTTTTAAAACCACCATTTGGATCGCTGCACAGCCTCATAGACAATCTAGATCATTTCTCTAACCTCTCTGGAATACAACTGAACTATGATAAGTGTACCATTATAAAGTTGGATGGTTTTCAGAGATTGGTGTGAGGGTTGAGGGTAGCTGATGGGTGGGACTAAAATTAAAAATATAAAAATATGACTAATGTAAAATATACTGTGTCCCTAATATGTTTATTGTATGTATAAGCTAGAAGTAGAAGCCTAAGTATTGATGTCCATTCATTTACTCCAATTAGGGGAGGGTGGTAGGGTTAAGGGAAAATAATACAATGGAATGTTTGTAAAAAAAAATGTATGGGGGATTGGAAATGATAGAGACAGTTACATTGAAAGGACACACAATCTATCTGCAGTATTAAAGCTGATCTACCCCTAAAAATAACTAAATAGATGGTCATGAAGGAGAGGACACAATGAAAGGAGGAGAGGAGACTATTAAAGGAGATTTCTGAAGAATGTTGACCACTAGACCAGACCTGCCTGTGGGTCACATAGACCTGGGAGAGTTTGTCATTAAATGTATAACAAAGGATGTCACAAATCTGCATTTACTGTAGGAGCCAGACTGGGAAACCTGCATGTTTGGTTACTTCGGTGTGCCTCTTTTTTTAACTGTATGACGGGTGTGTTCTTTATAACGTTCCAATTCTTCAAGTATACCTGTATGGCTCCATAGCTCAGTGGTTAGAGCACTGGTCTTGTAAACCAGGGGTCGTGAGTTCAATTCTCACTGGGGCCTCGATTTTGACTCTACCCTCTGTGACATTCATCTGAAACTTGACAAAGGGTGGGAGTTTCCATTTGCCAATTCTGTCCTGGGCTCCCCATCATGATTTAAAAAGTGCTGAAACTAGAGACAGGAGTAGCAGAGGTCATGTAATCCAGTGATGCACGTTGAAAGAATAACAACATTAACTTGAACTTTTCCTTATATTAACTGTAACTCAGTAAAAACGTTTCAATTGTTGCGTGTTGCATATATTTTTTTTTGTTCAGTATAGTAAATAATGGCTACTTCTGAGAAAGTATTAAAACTTCTTAAGGCGAGGGGCAGTATTCTGAATTTCTGCCTGACTGACGTGCCCAAAGTAAACTGCCTGTTATTCAGGCCCAGAAGCTAGGAAATGCATATAATTGATAGAATTTGATGGAAAACACTTTGAATTTTCTAAACGGTTAAAATAATGTTTGTGAGTATAACTGAATTCATATGGCAGGCGAAAACCCAAGGAAAATCCATCCAGAAATCGTTTGATTTTTTGGCGCTAAGAAACCTTTCCAATGCAAGTCTATGGGTCTGTATATAAAAATTCCTCCCAGATTGCTGTACCTATGGATTCCACTAGATGTCAACAGTCTTTATACAGGGTTTCAGGCTTGTTTGTTGAAATACGAACAAGTAATAGTAGTTTTTCCCAAGGGAGCTCAACAGGAAAAGTAGGCTTTTGGCGCCCGTGAATGAGGGTGCGCTCTTCGTTATTTTCCTTTCCTATTGAACACCGTTCTTTCTGTCTGGAGTATTATCCTTTATTTACAAATTAGGGTACCTGAGGATTGAATAGAACATTGTTTGACTTGTATGAACAAAGTTTACCGGTAGCTTTTTGGATTCCTTTGTATGCATGTTGAAGGAGTGGATTACTGAAATCAATGGCGCCAACTAAACTAACTTTTTGGAAATAAAGAAGGACTTTATCAAACAAAACAAGCATTCGTTGTGTAGCTGGGACCCTTGGGATTGAAAACAGAGGAAGATCTTAAAAGGTAAGTGATTTATTTCATCGCTATTTGCGATTCTGTGAAGCCTGTGCTGGTTTAAAAAATATTTTGATGTGGGGCGCTGTCCTCAGATAATCACAGGGTATGCTTCCGCCGTAAAGCCTTTTTGAAATCTGGCAACGCATTTGGATTAACAAGAAGTTAAGCTTTTAAATGATATTAGACACTTGTATCTTCATGAATGTTTAATATTATGACTTTGTATTTGAATTTGGCGCTCTCCAATTTCACTGGATGTTGTCGGAAGAGGGAATTACTGTCAAGAGGAGTGAAACAAGATTGTCCACTGTCGACATATCTCTTTATTATGGCCATCGAAATGTTAGCTATTAAAATCAGATGCAACAATAAAATCAAGGGGATAGAAATCCGGGGCTTAAAAACAAAGGTGTCATTGTACGCTGAGGACTCATGCTTTCTTTTAAAACCACCATTTGGATCGCTGCACAGCCTCATAGACAATCTAGATCATTTCTCTAACCTCTCTGGAATACAACTGAACTATGATAAGTGTACCATTATAAAGTTGGATGGTTTTCAGAGATTGGTGTGAGGGGTTGAGGGTAGCTGATGGGTGGGACTAAAATTAAAAATATAAAGATATGACTAATGTAAAATATACTGTGTCCCTAATATGTTTATTGTATGTATAAGCTAGAAGTAGAAGCCTAAGATTGATGTCCATTCATTTACTCCAATTAGGGGAGGGGTGGTAGGGTTAAGGGAAAATAATACAATGGAATGTTTGTAAAAAAAAATGTATGGGGGATTGGAAATGATAGAGACAGTTACATTGAAAGGACACACAATCTATCTGCAGTATTAAAGCTGATCTACCCCTAAAAATAACTAAATAGATGGTCATGAAGGAGAGGACACAATGAAAGGAGGAGAGGAGACTATTAAAGGAGATTTCTGAAGAATGTTGACCACTAGACCAGACCTGCCTGTGGGTCACATAGACCTGGGAGAGTTTGTCATTAAATGTATAACAAAGGATGTCACAAATCTGCATTTACTGTAGGAGCCAGACTGGGAAACCTGCATGTTTGGTTACTTCGGTGTGCCTCTTTTTTTAACTGTATGACGGGTGTGTTCTTTATAACGTTCCAATTCTTCAAGTATACCTGTATGGCTCCATAGCTCAGTGGTTAGAGCACTGGTCTTGTAAACCAGGGGTCGTGAGTTCAATTCTCACTGGGGCCTCGATTTTGACTCTACCCTCTGTGACATTCATCTGAAACTTGACAAAGGGTGGGAGTTTCCATTTGCCAATTCTGTCCTGGGCTCCCCATCATGATTTAAAAAGTGCTGAAACTAGAGACAGGAGTAGCAGAGGTCATGTAATCCAGTGATGCACGTTGAAAGAATAACAACATTAACTTGAACTTTTCCTTATATTAACTGTAACTCAGTAAAAACGTTTCAATTGTTGCGTGTTGCATATATTTTTTTTTGTTCAGTATAGTAAATAATGGCTACTTCTGAGAAAGTATTAAAACTTCTTAAGGCGAGGGGGCAGTATTCTGAATTTCTGCCTGACTGACGTGCCCAAAGTAAACTGCCTGTTATTCAGGCCCAGAAGCTAGGAAATGCATATAATTGATAGAATTTGATGGAAAACACTTTGAATTTTCTAAACGGTTAAAATAATGTTTGTGAGTATAACTGAATTCATATGGCAGGCGAAAACCCAAGGAAAATCCATCCAGAAATCGTTTGATTTTTGGCGCTAAGAAACCTTTCCAATGCAAGTCTATGGGTCTGTATATAAAAATTCCTCCCAGATTGCTGTACCTATGGATTCCACTAGATGTCAACAGTCTTTATACAGGGTTTCAGGCTTGTTTGTTGAAATACGAACAAGTAATAGTAGTTTTTCCCAAGGGAGCTCAACAGGAAAAGTAGGCTTTTGGCGCCCGTGAATGAGGGTGCGCTCTTCGTTATTTTCCTTTCCTATTGAACACCGTTCTTTCTGTCTGGAGTATTATCCTTTATTTACAAATTAGGGTACCTGAGGATTGAATAGAACATTGTTTGACTTGTATGAACAAAGTTTACCGGTAGCTTTTTGGATTCCTTTGTATGCATGTTGAAGGAGTGGATTACTGAAATCAATGGCGCCAACTAAACTAACTTTTTGGAAATAAAGAAGGACTTTATCAAACAAAAACAAGCATTCGTTGTGTAGCTGGGACCCTTGGGATTGAAAACAGAGGAAGATCTTAAAAGGTAAGTGATTTATTTCATCGCTATTTGCGATTCTGTGAAGCCTGTGCTGGTTTAAAAAATATTTTGATGTGGGGCGCTGTCCTCAGATAATCACAGGGTATGCTTCCGCCGTAAAGCCTTTTTGAAATCTGGCAACGCATTTGGATTAACAAGAAGTTAAGCTTTTAAATGATATTAGACACTTGTATCTTCATGAATGTTTAATATTATGACTTTGTATTTGAATTTGGCGCTCTCCAATTTCACTGGATGTTGTCGGAAGAGGGAATTACTGTCAAGAGGAGTGAAACAAGATTGTCCACTGTCGACATATCTCTTTATTATGGCCATCGAAATGTTAGCTATTAAAATCAGATGCAACAATAAAATCAAGGGGATAGAAATCCGGGGCTTAAAAACAAAGGTGTCATTGTACGCTGAGGACTCATGCTTTCTTTTAAAACCACCATTTGGATCGCTGCACAGCCTCATAGACAATCTAGATCATTTCTCTAACCTCTCTGGAATACAACTGAACTATGATAAGTGTACCATTATAAAGTTGGATGGTTTTCAGAGATTGGTGTGAGGGGTTGAGGGTAGCTGATGGGTGGGACTAAAATTAAAAATATTAAAATGTGACTAATGTAAAATATACTGTGTCCCTAATATGTTTATTGTATGTATAAGCTAGAAGTAGAAGCCTAAGTATTGATGTCCATTCATTTACTCCAATTAGGGGAGGGGTGGTAGGGTTAAGGGAAAATAATACAATGGAATGTTTGTAAAAAAAAATGTATGGGGGATTGGAAATGATAGAGACAGTTACATTGAAAGGACACACAATCTATCTGCAGTATTAAAGCTGATCTACCCCTAAAAATAACTAAATAGATGGTCATGAAGGAGAGGACACAATGAAAGGAGGAGAGGAGACTATTAAAGGAGATTTCTGAAGAATGTTGACCACTAGACCAGACCTGCCTGTGGGTCACATAGACCTGGGAGAGTTTGTCATTAAATGTATAACAAAGGATGTCACAAATCTGCATTTACTGTAGGAGCCAGACTGGGAAACCTGCATGTTTGGTTACTTGGTGTGCCTCTTTTTTTAACTGTATGACGGGTGTGTTCTTTATAACGTTCCAATTCTTCAAGTATACCTGTATGGCTCCATAGCTCAGTGGTTAGAGCACTGGTCTTGTAAACCAGGGGTCGTGAGTTCAATTCTCACTGGGGCCTCGATTTTGACTCTACCCTCTGTGACATTCATCTGAAACTTGACAAAGGGTGGGAGTTTCCATTTGCCAATTCTGTCCTGGGCTCCCCATCATGATTTAAAAAGTGCTGAAACTAGAGACAGGAGTAGCAGAGGTCATGTAATCCAGTGATGCACGTTGAAAGAATAACAACATTAACTTGAACTTTTCCTTATATTAACTGTAACTCAGTAAAAACGTTTCAATTGTTGCGTGTTGCATATATTTTTTTTTTGTTCAGTATAGTAAATAATGGCTACTTCTGAGAAAGTATTAAAACTTCTTAAGGCGAGGGGGCAGTATTCTGAATTTCTGCCTGACTGACGTGCCCAAAGTAAACTGCCTGTTATTCAGGCCCAGAAGCTAGGAAATGCATATAATTGATAGAATTTGATGGAAAACACTTTGAATTTTCTAAACGGTTAAAATAATGTTTGTGAGTATAACTGAATTCATATGGCAGGCGAAAACCCAAGGAAAATCCATCCAGAAATCGTTTGATTTTTTGGCGCTAAGAAACCTTTCCAATGCAAGTCTATGGGTCTGTATATAAAAATTCCTCCCAGATTGCTGTACCTATGGATTCCACTAGATGTCAACAGTCTTTATACAGGGTTTCAGGCTTGTTTGTTGAAATACGAACAAGTAATAGTAGTTTTTCCCAAGGGAGCTCAACAGGAAAAGTAGGCTTTTGGCGCCCGTGAATGAGGGTGCGCTCTTTGTTATTTTCCTTTCCTATTGAACACCGTTCTTTCTGTCTGGAGTATTATCCTTTATTTACAAATTAGGGTACCTGAGGATTGAATAGAACATTGTTTGACTTGTATGAACAAAGTTTACCGGTAGCTTTTTGGATTCCTTTGTATGCATGTTGAAGGAGTGGATTACTGAAATCAATGGCGCCAACTAAACTAACTTTTTGGAAATAAAGAAGGACTTTATCAAACAAAACAAGCATTCGTTGTGTAGCTGGGACCCTTGGGATTGAAAACAGAGGAAGATCTTAAAAGGTAAGTGATTTATTTCATCGCTATTTGCGATTCTGTGAAGCCTGTGCTGGTTTAAAAATATTTTGATGTGGGGCGCTGTCCTCAGATAATCACAGGGTATGCTTCCGCCGTAAAGCCTTTTTGAAATCTGGCAACGCATTTGGATTAACAAGAAGTTACGCTTTTAAATGATATTAGACACTTGTATCTTCATGAATGTTTAATATTATGACTTTGTATTTGAATTTGGCGCTCTCCAATTTCACTGGATGTTGTCGGAAGAGGGAATTACTGTCAAGAGGAGTGAAACAAGATTGTCCACTGTCGACATATCTCTTTATTATGGCCATCGAAATGTTAGCTATTAAAATCAGATGCAACAATAAAATCAAGGGGATAGAAATCCGGGGCTTAAAAACAAAGGTGTCATTGTACGCTGAGGACTCATGCTTTCTTTTAAAACCACCATTTGGATCGCTGCACAGCCTCATAGACAATCTAGATCATTTCTCTAACCTCTCTGGAATACAACTGAACTATGATAAGTGTACCATTATAAAGTTGGATGGTTTTCAGAGATTGGTGTGAGGGGTTGAGGGTAGCTGATGGGTGGGACTAAAATTAAAAATATAAAAATGTGACTAATGTAAAATATACTGTGTCCCTAATATGTTTATTGTATGTATAAGCTAGAAGTAGAAGCCTAAGTATTGATGTCCATTCATTTACTCCAATTAGGGGAGGGGTGGTAGGGTTAAGGGAAAATAATACAATGGAATGTTTGTAAAAAGAAATGTATGGGGGATTGGAAATGATAGAGACAGTTACATTGAAAGGACACACAATCTATCTGCAGTATTAAAGCTGATCTACCCCTAAAAATAACTAAATAGATGGTCATGAAGGAGAGGACACAATGAAAGGAGGAGAGGAGACTATTAAAGGAGATTTCTGAAGAATGTTGACCACTAGACCAGACCTGCCTGTGGGTCACATAGACCTGGGAGAGTTTGTCATTAAATGTATAACAAAGGATGTCACAAATCTGCATTTACTGTAGGAGCCAGACTGGGAAACCTGCATGTTTGGTTACTTCGGTGTGCCTCTTTTTTTAACTGTATGACGGGTGTGTTCTTTATAACGTTCCAATTCTTCAAGTATACCTGTATGGCTCCATAGCTCAGTGGTTAGAGCACTGGTCTTGTAAACCAGGGGTCGTGAGTTCAATTCTCACTGGGGCCTTGATTTTGACTCTACCCTCTGTGACATTCATCTGAAACTTGACAAAGGGTGGGAGTTTCCATTTGCCAATTCTGTCCTGGGCTCCCCATCATGATTTAAAAAGTGCTGAAACTAGAGACAGGAGTAGCAGAGGTCATGTAATCCAGTGATGCACGTTGAAAGAATAACAACATTAACTTGAACTTTTCCTTATATTAACTGTAACTCAGTAAAAACGTTTCAATTGTTGCGTGTTGCATATATATTTTTTTGTTCAGTATAGTAAATAATGGCTACTTCTGAGAAAGTATTAAAACTTCTTAAGGCGAGGGGGCAGTATTCTGAATTTCTGCCTGACTGACGTGCCCAAAGTAAACTGCCTGTTATTCAGGCCCAGAAGCTAGGAAATGCATATAATTGATAGAATTTGATGGAAAACACTTTGAATTTTCTAAACGGTTAAAATAATGTTTGTGAGTATAACTGAATTCATATGGCAGGCGAAAACCCAAGGAAAATCCATCCAGAAATCGTTTGATTTTTGGCGCTAAGAAACCTTTCCAATGCAAGTCTATGGGTCTGTATATAAAAATTCCTCCCAGATTGCTGTACCTATGGATTCCACTAGATGTCAACAGTCTTTATACAGGGTTTCAGGCTTGTTTGTTGAAATACGAACAAGTAATAGTAGTTTTTCCCAAGGGAGCTCAACAGGAAAAGTAGGCTTTTGGCGCCCGTGAATGAGGGTGCGCTCTTTGTTATTTTCCTTTCCTATTGAACACCGTTCTTTCTGTCTGGAGTATTATCCTTTATTTACAAATTAGGGTACCTGAGGATTGAATAGAACATTGTTTGACTTGTATGAACAAAGTTTACCGGTAGCTTTTGGATTCCTTTGTATGCATGTTGAAGGAGTGGATTACTGAAATCAATGGCGCCAACTAAACTAACTTTTTGGAAATAAAGAAGGACTTTATCAAACAAAACAAGCATTCGTTGTGTAGCTGGGACCCTTGGGATTGAAAACAGAGGAAGATCTTAAAAGGTAAGTGATTTATTTCATCGCTATTTGCGATTCTGTGAAGCCTGTGCTGGTTTAAAAAATATTTTGATGTGGGGCGCTGTCCTCAGATAATCACAGGGTATGCTTCCGCCGTAAAGCCTTTTTGAAATCTGGCAACGCATTTGGATTAACAAGAAGTTACGCTTTTAAATGATATTAGACACTTGTATCTTCATGAATGTTTAATATTATGACTTTGTATTTGAATTTGGCGCTCTCCAATTTCACTGGATGTTGTCGGAAGAGGGAATTACTGTCAAGAGGAGTGAAACAAGATTGTCCACTGTCGACATATCTCTTTATTATGGCCATCGAAATGTTAGCTATTAAAATCAGATGCAACAATAAAATCAAGGGGATAGAAATCCGGGGCTTAAAAACAAAGGTGTCATTGTACGCTGAGGACTCATGCTTTCTTTTAAAACCACCATTTGGATCGCTGCACAGCCTCATAGACAATCTAGATCATTTCTCTAACCTCTCTGGAATACAACTGAACTATGATAAGTGTACCATTATAAAGTTGGATGGTTTTCAGAGATTGGTGTGAGGGGTTGAGGGTAGCTGATGGGTGGGACTAAAATTAAAAATATTAAAATATGACTAATGTAAAATATACTGTGTCCCTAATATGTTTATTGTATGTATAAGCTAGAAGTAGAAGCCTAAGTATTGATGTCCATTCATTTACTCCAATTAGGGGAGGGGTGGTAGGGTTAAGGGAAAATAATACAATGGAATGTTTGTAAAAAAAATGTATGGGGGATTGGAAATGATAGAGACAGTTACATTGAAAGGACACACAATCTATCTGCAGTATTAAAGCTGATCTACCCCTAAAAATAACTAAATAGATGGTCATGAAGGAGAGGACACAATGAAAGGAGGAGAGGAGACTATTAAAGGAGATTTCTGAAGAATGTTGACCACTAGACCAGACCTGCCTGTGGGTCACATAGACCTGGGAGAGTTTGTCATTAAATGTATAACAAAGGATGTCACAAATCTGCATTTACTGTAGGAGCCAGACTGGGAAACCTGCATGTTTGGTTACTTCGGTGTGCCTCTTTTTTAACTGTATGACGGGTGTGTTCTTTATAACGTTCCAATTCTTCAAGTATACCTGTATGGCTCCATAGCTCAGTGGTTAGAGCACTGGTCTTGTAAACCAGGGGTCGTGAGTTCAATTCTCACTGGGGCCTCGATTTTGACTCTACCCTCTGTGACATTCATCTGAAACTTGACAAAGGGTGGGAGTTTCCATTTGCCAATTCTGTCCTGGGCTCCCCATCATGATTTAAAAAGTGCTGAAACTAGAGACAGGAGTAGCAGAGGTCATGTAATCCAGTGATGCACGTTGAAAGAATAACAACATTAACTTGAACTTTTCCTTATATTAACTGTAACTCAGTAAAAACGTTTCAATTGTTGCGTGTTGCATATATATTTTTTTTGTTCAGTATAGTAAATAATGGCTACTTCTGAGAAAGTATTAAAACTTCTTAAGGCGAGGGGGCAGTATTCTGAATTTCTGCCTGACTGACGTGCCCAAAGTAAACTGCCTGTTATTCAGGCCCAGAAGCTAGGAAATGCATATAATTGATAGAATTTGATGGAAAACACTTTGAATTTTCTAAACGGTTAAAATAATGTTTGTGAGTATAACTGAATTCATATGGCAGGCGAAAACCCAAGGAAAATCCATCCAGAAATCGTTTGATTTTTTGGCGCTAAGAAACCTTTCCAATGCAAGTCTATGGGTCTGTATATAAAAATTCCTCCCAGATTGCTGTACCTATGGATTCCACTAGATGTCAACAGTCTTTATACAGGGTTTCAGGCTTGTTTGTTGAAATACGAACAAGTAATAGTAGTTTTTCCCAAGGGAGCTCAACAGGAAAAGTAGGCTTTTGGCGCCCGTGAATGAGGGTGCGCTCTTGTTATTTTCCTTTCCTATTGAACACCGTTCTTTCTGTCTGGAGTATTATCCTTTATTTACAAATTAGGGTACCTGAGGATTGAATAGAACATTGTTTGACTTGTATGAACAAAGTTTACCGGTAGCTTTTGGATTCCTTTGTATGCATGTTGAAGGAGTGGATTACTGAAATCAATGGCGCCAACTAAACTAACTTTTTGGAAATAAAGAAGGACTTTATCAAACAAAACAAGCATTCGTTGTGTAGCTGGGACCCTTGGGATTGAAAACAGAGGAAGATCTTAAAAGGTAAGTGATTTATTTCATCGCTATTTGCGATTCTGTGAAGCCTGTGCTGGTTTAAAAAATATTTTGATGTGGGGCGCTGTCCTCAGATAATCACAGGGTATGCTTCCGCCGTAAAGCCTTTTTGAAATCTGGCAACGCATTTGGATTAACAAGAAGTTACGCTTTTAAATGATATTAGACACTTGTATCTTCATGAATGTTTAATATTATGACTTTGTATTTGAATTTGGCGCTCTCCAATTTCACTGGATGTTGTCGGAAGAGGGAATTACTGTCAAGAGGAGTGAAACAAGATTGTCCACTGTCGACATATCTCTTTATTATGGCCATCGAAATGTTAGCTATTAAAATCAGATGCAACAATAAAATCAAGGGGATAGAAATCCGGGGCTTAAAAACAAAGGTGTCATTGTACGCTGAGGACTCATGCTTTCTTTTAAAACCACCATTTGGATCGCTGCACAGCCTCATAGACAATCTAGATCATTTCTCTAACCTCTCTGGAATACAACTGAACTATGATAAGTGTACCATTATAAAGTTGGATGGTTTTCAGAGATTGGTGTGAGGGTTGAGGGTAGCTGATGGGTGGGACTAAAATTAAAAATATTAAAATGTGACTAATGTAAAATATACTGTGTCCCTAATATGTTTATTGTATGTATAAGCTAGAAGTAGAAGCCTAAGTATTGATGTCCATTCATTTACTCCAATTAGGGGAGGGGTGGTAGGGTTAAGGGAAAATAATACAATGGAATGTTTGTAAAAAAAATGTATGGGGGATTGGAAATGATAGAGACAGTTACATTGAAAGGACACACAATCTATCTGCAGTATTAAAGCTGATCTACCCCTAAAAATAACTAAATAGATGGTCATGAAGGAGAGGACACAATGAAAGGAGGAGAGGAGACTATTAAAGGAGATTTCTGAAGAATGTTGACCACTAGACCAGACCTGCCTGTGGGTCACATAGACCTGGGAGAGTTTGTCATTAAATGTATAACAAAGGATGTCACAAATCTGCATTTACTGTAGGAGCCAGACTGGGAAACCTGCATGTTTGGTTACTTCGGTGTGCCTCTTTTTTAACTGTATGACGGGTGTGTTCTTTATAACGTTCCAATTCTTCAAGTATACCTGTATGGCTCCATAGCTCAGTGGTTAGAGCACTGGTCTTGTAAACCAGGGGTCGTGAGTTCAATTCTCACTGGGGCCTTGATTTTGACTCTACCCTCTGTGACATTCATCTGAAACTTGACAAAGGGTGGGAGTTTCCATTTGCCAATTCTGTCCTGGGCTCCCCATCATGATTTAAAAAGTGCTGAAACTAGAGACAGGAGTAGCAGAGGTCATGTTATCCAGTGATGCACGTTGAAAGAATAACAACATTAACTTGAACTTTTCCTTATATTAACTGTAACTCAGTAAAAACGTTTCAATTGTTGCGTGTTGCATATATATTTTTTTGTTCAGTATAGTAAATAATGGCTACTTCTGAGAAAGTATTAAAACTTCTTAAGGCGAGGGGCAGTATTCTGAATTTCTGCCTGACTGACGTGCCCAAAGTAAACTGCCTGTTATTCAGGCCCAGAAGCTAGGAAATGCATATAATTGATAGAATTTGATGGAAAACACTTTGAATTTTCTAAACGGTTAAAATAATGTTTGTGAGTATAACTGAATTCATATGGCAGGCGAAAACCCAAGGAAAATCCATCCAGAAATCGTTTGATTTTTTGGCGCTAAGAAACCTTTCCAATGCAAGTCTATGGGTCTGTATATAAAAATTCCTCCCAGATTGCTGTACCTATGGATTCCACTAGATGTCAACAGTCTTTATACAGGGTTTCAGGCTTGTTTGTTGAAATACGAACAAGTAATAGTAGTTTTTCCCAAGGGAGCTCAACAGGAAAAGTAGGCTTTTGGCGCCCGTGAATGAGGGTGCGCTCTTCGTTATTTTCCTTTCCTATTGAACACCGTTCTTTCTGTCTGGAGTATTATCCTTTATTTACAAATTAGGGTACCTGAGGATTGAATAGAACATTGTTTGACTTGTATGAACAAAGTTTACCGGTAGCTTTTGGATTCCTTTGTATGCATGTTGAAGGAGTGGATTACTGAAATCAATGGCGCCAACTAAACTAACTTTTTGGAAATAAAGAAGGACTTTATCAAACAAAACAAGCATTCGTTGTGTAGCTGGGACCCTTGGGATTGAAAACAGAGGAAGATCTTAAAAGGTAAGTGATTTATTTCATCGCTATTTGCGATTCTGTGAAGCCTGTGCTGGTTTAAAAAATATTTTGATGTGGGGCGCTGTCCTCAGATAATCACAGGGTATGCTTCCGCCGTAAAGCCTTTTTGAAATCTGGCAACGCATTTGGATTAACAAGAAGTTACGCTTTTAAATGATATTAGACACTTGTATCTTCATGAATGTTTAATATTATGACTTTGTATTTGAATTTGGCGCTCTCCAATTTCACTGGATGTTGTCGGAAGAGGGAATTACTGTCAAGAGGAGTGAAACAAGATTGTCCACTGTCGACATATCTCTTTATTATGGCCATCGAAATGTTAGCTATTAAAATCAGATGCAACAATAAAATCAAGGGGATAGAAATCCGGGGCTTAAAAACAAAGGTGTCATTGTACGCTGAGGACTCATGCTTTCTTTTAAAACCACCATTTGGATCGCTGCACAGCCTCATAGACAATCTAGATCATTTCTCTAACCTCTCTGGAATACAACTGAACTATGATAAGTGTACCATTATAAAGTTGGATGGTTTTCAGAGATTGGTGTGAGGGTTGAGGGTAGCTGATGGGTGGGACTAAAATTAAAAATATAAAAATATGACTAATGTAAAATATACTGTGTCCCTAATATGTTTATTGTATGTATAAGCTAGAAGTAGAAGCCTAAGTATTGATGTCCATTCATTTACTCCAATTAGGGGAGGGGTGGTAGGTTTAAGGGAAAATAATACAATGGAATGTTTGTAAAAAAATGTATGGGGATTGGAAATGATAGAGACAGTTACATTGAAAGGACACACAATCTATCTGCAGTATTAAAGCTGATCTACCCCTAAAAATAACTAAATAGATGGTCATGAAGGAGAGGACACAATGAAAGGAGGAGAGGAGACTATTAAAGGAGATTTCTGAAGAATGTTGACCACTAGACCAGACCTGCCTGTGGGTCACATAGACCTGGGAGAGTTTGTCATTAAATGTATAACAAAGGATGTCACAAATCTGCATTTACTGTAGGAGCCAGACTGGGAAACCTGCATGTTTGGTTACTTCGGTGTGCCTCTTTTTTTTTTTAACTGTATGACGGGTGTGTTCTTTATAACGTTCCAATTCTTCAAGTATACCTGTATGGCTCCATAGCTCAGTGGTTAGAGCACTGGTCTTGTAAACCAGGGGTCGTGAGTTCAATTCTCACTGGGGCCTTGATTTTGACTCTACCCTCTGTGACATTCATCTGAAACTTGACAAAGGGTGGGAGTTTCCATTTGCCAATTCTGTCCTGGGCTCCCCATCATGATTTAAAAAGTGCTGAAACTAGAGACAGGAGTAGCAGAGGTCATGTTATCCAGTGATGCACGTTGAAAGAATAACAACATTAACTTGAACTTTTCCTTATATTAACTGTAACTCAGTAAAAACGTTTCAATTGTTGCGTGTTGCATATATATATTTTTTGTTCAGTATAGTAAATAATGGCTACTTCTGAGAAAGTATTAAAACTTCTTAAGGCGAGGGGGCAGTATTCTGAATTTCTGCCTGACTGACGTGCCCAAAGTAAACTGCCTGTTATTCAGGCCCAGAAGCTAGGAAATGCATATAATTGATAGAATTTGATGGAAAACACTTTGAATTTTCTAAACGGTTAAAATAATGTTTGTGAGTATAACTGAATTCATATGGCAGGCGAAAACCCAAGGAAAATCCATCCAGAAATCGTTTGATTTTTGGCGCTAAGAAACCTTTCCAATGCAAGTCTATGGGTCTGTATATAAAAATTCCTCCCAGATTGCTGTACCTATGGATTCCACTAGATGTCAACAGTCTTTATACAGGGATTTCAGGCTTGTTTGTTGAAATACGAACAAGTAATAGTAGTTTTTCCCAAGGGAGCTCAACAGGAAAAGTAGGCTTTTGGCGCCCGTGAATGAGGGTGCGCTCTTCGTTATTTTCCTTTCCTATTGAACACCGTTCTTTCTGTCTGGAGTATTATCCTTTATTTACAAATTAGGGTACCTGAGGATTGAATAGAACATTGTTTGACTTGTATGAACAAAGTTTACCGGTAGCTTTTGGATTCCTTTGTATGCATGTTGAAGGAGTGGATTACTGAAATCAATGGCGCCAACTAAACTAACTTTTTTGGAAATAAAGAAGGACTTTATCAAACAAAACAAGCATTCGTTGTGTAGCTGGGACCCTTGGGATTGAAAACAGAGGAAGATCTTAAAAGGTAAGTGATTTATTTCATCGCTATTTGCGATTCTGTGAAGCCTGTGCTGGTTTAAAAAATATTTTGATGTGGGGCGCTGTCCTCAGATAATCACAGGGTATGCTTCCGCCGTAAAGCCTTTTTGAAATCTGGCAACGCATTTGGATTAACAAGAAGTTACGCTTTTAAATGATATTAGACACTTGTATCTTCATGAATGTTTAATATTATGACTTTGTATTTGAATTTGGCGCTCTCCAATTTCACTGGATGTTGTCGGAAGAGGGAATTACTGTCAAGAGGAGTGAAACAAGATTGTCCACTGTCGACATATCTCTTTATTATGGCCATCGAAATGTTAGCTATTAAAATCAGATGCAACAATAAAATCAAGGGGATAGAAATCCGGGGCTTAAAAACAAAGGTGTCATTGTACGCTGAGGACTCATGCTTTCTTTTAAAACCACCATTTGGATCGCTGCACAGCCTCATAGACAATCTAGATCATTTCTCTAACCTCTCTGGAATACAACTGAACTATGATAAGTGTACCATTATAAAGTTGGATGGTTTTCAGAGATTGGTGTGAGGGGTTGAGGGTAGCTGATGGGTGGGACTAAAATTAAAAATATAAAAATATGACTAATGTAAAATATACTGTGTCCCTAATATGTTTATTGTATGTATAAGCTAGAAGTAGAAGCCTAAGTATTGATGTCCATTCATTTACTCCA